>NC_056731.1:189018906-189081406 GCF_019279795.1 Protopterus annectens
GAGACAAGGAGACCAGACTTGGGGTGAATTCCTGATTTCCCATCCACTGGTCAAGGTTAAATTTAAATAGAGTTATGTATGGTCTCTGCCTTACATGGATAGAGATAATGTTTCAAAACATAGGGATCCTCCTAAAGACGTATCTGTCTCACCCAGATGTCTATTTATGTTGCAAGCTAAATTAAAGTTCTTGGATCTAGTGGTTCTGATGCTGTTCATTTTGTGGATGTGCAAAAGATCCATCAGACTTGGATCTAAGGATACCTTGTATGCCAGGCATACATTGTTCACAGTAACCTGTAAGAAGACTGAGTATAGAGACAGGGTTTTAAGGCAACCTGTTTAGGGCAGTGCATTTATGCCATGGATTCTCCTAGTAATGAACCTTTGTGGGCATTACAGCTGTTGCATATGTTTAGTTAGGTACATGCAGAAGGGGGCATTATATTCAATGATGGGGCTGATAAGTCCGAATAAAGCAGCACTATGACTTCCTTGGACCTGGATACTATGCTCTTACTTATAAGCTGGGCAGCATAGAATGATTTTCTTACAACCTTGGCCACAAGGTGGTCAAAGGCCAGATTACTATCTACATATGTTCCCAAATCCCTGACAACTGGGTCAACTCTTGCGGGGGGTGACTTATCGTTGGTATAATTAGCCTGGATGGCCTTTTTCCTAAATGACAGTATAATGCATTTCTTGGCATTGAATTTTAATCCATGACTTTGTCACCAGTCATTTATCTATATTAGAATCTCTTGTAAAATATTTGTGTCGGGGGAGTCTGTGATGGCTCCCAAACTGTAGTTATCTGAGACCTTGGTCAGCCAAAGGTCCTTGATGTTAGCCTTTACCTCCAAGAAGTAGATGCCAAATAGGAGCAGTCCCAGCGAGGAGCCCTGAGGTACCCCACTGGTGACTGGTCTCTTAGTGGAGGTGGTTTCACCAGTCCTGACTTGCTGGCTCCTGTCTGAGAGCCAGCTGGAAATCCAGTGAGTTATTTAGGGGTTTATTCCCAGTTTGGTGAGTTTGTCAACTATACCAGAGTGGGGCATTATATCTAATGCCTTAGCCAAGTTCAGGTAGGCAGGATGCACCATTTTTCCTTCTTTCATTGCCTTGGTGGCCCTCTCAAAGATGTCTACTAGGTTTTGTAGGCTTGAATTTCTCTTGACAAAGCTTAATTCCATTGGGTCCAGTGTCTGAAGGGTCCCTAGTTTTTTTCTGATTATTTTCATGATAGTTCATTCCATGGCTTTGCATATTAAACTAGTCAGACTAATGGGTCTGTAGTTTCCAGTGTTGGTTTATGGTTCACCCTTGTGAAGTTGGATAACCATTGCAATCCTCCAGTCTCATGGTACAAAGCCAGTTTTGAGCCTGTAGTTGCAAAGTGACTCAAGTGATCCTTGATAGGTCATGTTTCAAACTATTTAGGAGGCATTCTGGGATATTGTCGGGGCCCACTGAGGCTGTGTTTTTGACTTTAGTGAGTGTCACCAGGACCTGCTCCCTGCTAATAGTTTGGGGGAGGGGGGGGGTCACACAGGTAGATATTTCATAGGGTGAGGCATGGTGAGTTGGGAGGGTAAAGTGTGAGCTGAATTTGCCAGCAGGCAGATTTGCTATGGCAGTGAATGTGGTACCATTGACCACCAGCAGGTTACAGACAAAGCTGTAGAAGGCCTTGTGGTTTTCTTCAGCATGTGAGGCTATCCTGACCTCATAATTAGAGTTGCTGGACTTAATTAGTCTAATTAGTTTCCTGTTTAGTTTAATTCTTATCATTCTTGGAGCTGCTCTTCCTGATTTTAGACATGACTTTTTTCCTTTTGTCATATACCCTGTTAAGGTTAAGACTTCACCAGTGTGGTTTGTTTTTAGAATTTGTTTTCGGTTTGCTTCTAGTATGTACAGCAATCTCTATACAGCCATTTATTTACATGGTTGTACAGGGTCTCAATGAACAATGCCACATAGGTTGCTGTGAATGTGAGGTTAGGAAGGGCATTCACTTTGGTAAACTATCATTCAATAGGATGTAGTTTACTTTGGAATAGTTCCTAACTGTTACAGCGTTTGCTGCGGCTACCAAGTTGATTTTTATTTTGAAGGAGACAACTTTGTGGTTCAACCTCATAGGTTCATAGGTTCATAGGTTCATACTAGGCTATCTGCCCTAGGGCATTTATAAGCCTAGCCAGAATGTGTTTGTCTTTCGCCACCCATTTTAAATTTATTTTGCTATGCCCTTTTTCGAGGTTAGTATACTGTGCCTCTGTCTAACAGTGACACAGAAGTGATACCCGGGGTAAACCTATGATCTCCCATCCAGTTATCAAGATTCCTCTTGAAGAGAGTCAGTGAGGGACTCTGCCTAACCTGGACTGGGATTTTATTCCAGAGTGAAGGTAGCCTCTGGGTTATGAATCTGTCCCTCCAGCATGTCCTATTTATTTCAGTGCTGAGGTTCAAGTCTCTCGGCGTAGCTCGATGGGATTTGGATTTTCTGAGGTGCAGCATGTCCATTAATTCTGGGTTGGACATGGCTTTATATGTCAGGCACAGATTGCCTCTGAACAGGCGGTATGCCACTGAGTAGAGCTGGAGTTTCTTTAACCGGGCAGCATATGGCATCTGTTTGAGCCCTTTGATCCTCTTGGTGAAGTACTTTTGGGGTCTTTCCAGTTGCTGCAGGTGTCTGGTAAGGTACATCCCAAAAGGGCATTGTACTCAATTATGGGCCTGATGAGGGATGAGTAAAGAGGCACGATGACCTCCCTGATCTAGATGTGAATCCCTTCATGATTAGGTGGGCTATATAAAATGTTTTTCTAACCACTTTGGCCACGTGGTTGTCAAATGAGAGATTGCTATCAACTTGGGTCCCCAGGTCCCTAATTACTTCTTCTGTACTTAATGGATTATCACCTATGTGGTAATTTGTGGGCACTTTGTTTTGCCAAAGGGGATGATTATACACTTTTGGCATTTAGCTTGAGGCCATGGCTCTGGCACCAGTTGTCTGTTTCTATGAGGCCCTTTTGGAGGATGCTTGTGTCGGCTGGAGAGTCGATTATGGTGCCCAGTTTGCAGTCATCTGCGAACTTGGTCAGCCACAGTCCTTCCATGTTGGCCTGTACCTCCGAGAAATATATACCGAACAAGAGAGGTCCCAGGACTGAGCCTTGTGGGACACCACTTGTAACTGGTTTGGAGTCTGACATGGCTCCAGCAATTCTAACCATGTGGGTTCTGTCCTTGAGCCAGTTTGCAATCCATCTAGTGACATAGGGGTTTATATTTAAGCTGGTGAGCTTATCTATAATGCCTGAGTGGGGTATTGTATCAAAGGCTTTTGCGAGGTCCAGGTAGGCTGTGTGGACCACCGTCCCCTCGTCAATGGCCTTGGTGACTGTTTCAAAGAAATCAACCAGGTTTAAGAGGCAGGATCTGCCCTTAACAAAGCTGAACTGGGTAGGATCCAGTGTCTGTAGGTCCCCAATATCTTTATTTATGAGGTCCATGATGATCCTTTCCATAGCTTTGCAGACCAAGCTAGTCAGGCTTATGGGGCGATAGTTTCCAGGATCCGTTGAGGCACCACCTTTATGGAGAGGGACCACTGTTGCTGTACGCCACTCTTTGGGCACATATCCTGTAGTAAGGCTGAGATTGAACAGTAGTTTTATGTTTGGGTTTAGCTCTTCTTGGAGTTCATGTAGGACGCAGCTCGGGACACCGTCTGGTTCCATTGATGCTGTGTTTTTTTGCTTTGGAGAGGGCAGCTCTTACCTGAGCATCTGAGATGTCAGGGTGGCAGCACTCTGCTGGGATAGATATTTGCCCTTTTGGTGGGGAGAAGTTTGCGCTGAACCTGTCAGCTAGGATGTTGGCAATGTTTGTGGGTTCAGTGTATTTTTTGTCATTTTAGACTAATTCTGAGCATATCTGGGAATTACCTCCTAGGTTCCTAACATAACTAAAGAAAGTCTTGTGATTATCCTTAGTGTCCTGTGCAATTTTTCTCTCGAAGCTGGCCTTAGACAATTTTATGAGTGCCCATAGTTTTTTGCTAATACTGATCAGTGATGCCTTCCCTTTTTGGGATTTTGCTCTATCATTTAGTAGCTTCCTCCTTCTATTGTATAGTTTGTTTATGGCTGGGGTCCACCACACAGGACGTCTGCCTTTGGAGGATTGGGTCTTGGTTTTATTTGGGATCGCATGATCCATGCATTCCTGAAGGTGTTCATAGAATGCGTTTATAAAGGATTCTGCGGTCTGGGCAGATTTTCCACAGGCCGGGGCTTTGAAGGATTCCACCTCGGTTTTGAGGAGTGTGAAATTTGCTTTAGAGAAGTTTTTCACTGTGGTTTTCTGGGCGGGGGTGGGGTCGGGATGTGAATATCCAGTGAGATTAGTTTATGGTCTGATCTTACCAGTGAGGGATACACTTCTGGTCTGGAGCATAGAGTCCCCATGTTGGTGATGATCAGGTCCAGTATGTTTTCCCCTATTGTGGGAGTGGTAACAAGTTGTTCCATAGCATTTGAGTTTATAAATTCTAGGAACCTTTGGGCTAGGGTGTTGGAGCTAGAGTAATGCTCCCAGTCTATGTTTGGGTAGTTGAAGTCGCCCAATATAATGGTGTTTGGAGAGACCTTCATATTTTCCAGTGTTCTCAGAAAGGCCTAGTGGGGTTCCTGGGTTTGGGACCAGTGAGGACATAACACCGTGGGGTTTGCAGCACCCTCCCATTCTTGGAGAGTACCAGGTCCAGTATGCTTGCACCTCTAGTGGGTGAGTGCACCCTTGTCAAGGGCATATGTGTTAAAAAAGTCCAAGAATCATTTTGCCTGTGAATTTGAGGCAATAAATGCTTCCCAGTCTATAGAGGGCTAGTTAACGTCTCCCTTGAGTAGGGTATTTGGTTTAATGGTGAGTGTGTGCAGTAGCTCAAAGTATGAGCTATGGGATTCTAGGGACAAAAAGGGTGACCTATAGCTTGCTAGGATATGGTATGGGACTTTGTCTATGGTGATTTGGATGTAGATATTCCAGAGCACCATCCTGTTTACCCAACCTAAAGGTATACTTGATGTTAATGTAGATTGAGACTCCTCCACCTTGTTTCCCTTCTGTGCAGCTGATGGTGTAAATGTTTAGAAGGCACTGAAGCCGTGCACTGCTGGAGTACTTTCTGTGGATTGAAACCATGTCTCGGTAACAGAAGAAATGCCTGTATTCTCCAGAGTGAGGAGAGCTTGTAGAGTGTGAAGTTTCTTGTTTAGGCACTTAACACTGAGCAGTAACACCTTTGGGTTTCTTTGGGCTTCATTTGCTATGTCAGTAGGTTTGTCAATTCAGCATTGCTTAAAAAAGACTCTTAGGGGAATGGATAAAGTTTTAGCCAATATTCAGAAGCCTGAGTGAACAGGTGCAGGCCATCCTTTGCAAAGCAAGGTGGTTTGTTAATCATGTCCTCCCATGCTAACAAATATACACCTGGAAAGACACCAGAAACTATGCCAATTATTGAAATCAATCATCTTTTGTTCATACTATAGTATCATTCTTGGTGAAGATAGAATTCTGTTCAATGTAAGGACACGTATCTGTCTGAGACACATACTCAGAGAGATTAATGGTTGCCTTCATATAATCCAGGGAGGTACATCTTGGGTCATTTTTTGGGGGTTGGGGGCATTTCTACATACGTACATGTATGCAAATGTACAAGTATATGTGCTTTAACATTTTTTAAATCACAGCATTTGTGTTACCATGGGCTGAATTTGTTTAATGAAGAAGTGATTTCATCCTGAAATAACTGTTAAGGAAGTCAGAAGGTATTTTGCAGTACTATTTCTTTGTTCCTTTTTATTTTCCCCAATTTCACATAAACTATAGGTAGTTTTTTTAAAACTATTGTAATGGTATTAATGATGTAGTGGAAGTATGACAGAATCAAACTCAACTGACTGCTAATAGATAGATATACAGAAGATACAGCACACTCTGTGACTGAGGCATGCTGCCACCTCACGCATGTTCTCACTCTCAGCGTTCATAACTGTAGCTCATCCCATGTAGCCAATTATTTTCACACCTATTATAAGCAATGCCTGTTTGTGTAATGTTGTGATTCATAAAGTTCTGAGCTTCATGTCGTAATACATTTGTAAATCAGTCCGAGTTTATGCCAAGAATTAAATCCACCATTTGACTCATCTGTCATAGTAAAGCACAAACAAAGTGAAAAGGATTATTAACAAAGGAAATAAGCAAAAATGAGTAAGGCAGCTCAACAAAATGATAAAAGAGCTACTGGTCTGAAGCATTTGTTTACCAGTAAGACATGAAAGTTAATAGAATTTTAAAGCCTTATGAATGACAGGCTTGGGAATATGTAAGGTGCCATTTTTACTGTTGTGTGAATGTGTTCAGGTGCTCTCTGGTCTTAAATGACATTGGCAATGGATACAGAAAAGAAAAGCAGCAGCAAGAACAAATAAGCTCTGTCTGAAAATACCCGGAAGGTCACGATAACATGCAGCACTTATACACACAATGCTTCACAGTTATGTTCAGATTAAAATGGCTTACTGAGGACAAGTAATATGTCTGTCAATACACATATGTTATATGTTTTAGTAAAGTATTTGTAAAGTGTAGGTGTCATTTATGGGAGGCTGGTCAAATTGTGAAGAAAAAAATGTGTGCTTTCAGGTTCCAACATGTTACAGCAGCAGGGATCAATTCACTGGACAGACAACTTTATTTCAAAGGAGAACCACACACTCATGGATGCCCTGCAGACATGTGGGAAACATCTGTTTGAGCTAAGGCACATAATCAAATAGTGGCTGATATCAGTGCAGTACAGGAAGAAACCACACATTGCCACAGTTTAAGAAAAGAGCAAATGACCTTTTGCGATGTTCAAGGGCCATAATTAGGCAGAATGCAGTTGCTTGTAACAGCACTGGTGGGGACCCTTCCACACTCCAAATGTAATCCACCCATAATCATATGATGAAGAGTATCTACTACTACCACGAGGCATGACGACTTTGATGCAGATGAGGATGCCACAGGAATCCACAGAGTTGGTATGGATGCCAGTAGTTTCAGACCACTGCCACAGCCACAGTTATGTAGTGTGGAAAGTGAGGGCATTGCTGATGGCAGTACTTTATGCTGACATATACTGTTAGAGATACTTGTTTAGATATAGCTCAAATCATTTTCCAACACCAGGTAACCCATCCACATCTGCTATACAAGATTAGGAAGCATTTGTGAATAGATGATTACCTTATGACACCTGGTCTTCACAGGAAAGAACTGTAGGTGTGGCCTTGCAAAGCTGTTTTGTATTTTCTGCTGGCAGAACAATTCTAGGTTTGAAAGACAATGTAACATTTTTTTGTTTTATAGCAAGGAGAAAGAATCCAGACATTTGCACCTGATAACAGTCAGTTTTATGACATGTTGTACAACATAAAGTTACAGGTGCCCAGGACTGTACCTTGTACAAGTAAATGTTTGATCAATCTTAGGGGATCACTGCCATAATTGACAGCTAGATCTCAACATTTTACATAGTATCATTCATGGATGGGAGCCACAACTGGCAGGCATCTTTGACACTCTGCAGAATTTGTACCTGCCTCTGCATTTCTGCAGCCTTCTAGTTCATGGGGTGGTGTAACCAAGAAAAATCGTCATAATTTGAGCCAGTTTGTTTTAAAGTTTCTAGAAAATATATGTGGCTATAACCTGATAGATAAAGAAATACAATTTTGGAAGTTTTGGCTGTAGATAAATTTACGAGGCCAGTCCCAAGCAATTTAACGAAATAAGTATTCCAGAGTGAAAAAAAATAACAGGTGGGAATTAAAAACTTCAGAGACAACAAAAAAATCAAGAGGTGCCTGTTAATTGTTGAATGAAAGCAGTAACTGTTTTTATTAAAATTATTTATGCTAGTTTCTA
This sequence comes from Protopterus annectens, assembly GCF_019279795.1. Lineage (NCBI taxonomy): Eukaryota > Metazoa > Chordata > Ceratodontiformes > Protopteridae > Protopterus > Protopterus annectens. The sequence goes on from NC_056731.1 coordinate 189,026,914, forward strand.
TTCCAAAGTGACCCTATATCTTCTGAATAAGTAGTGGTTTTGACAGGGGCGGCTCATGCTATAGAACTGCAGGACTGCAACCCCTCGCAGCTGTTGAATGAAGAAAAAATTGCAAGTCCTGGAACTTCATGCATGCGTGCTTGGAGTTCCTGGAACTCTAGACTTCTGTGTCAGCAGATCTACCCTGCAGATTCCCAGAAGTCTGTGCGGTGATGACCACATAGAATGGAAGAACTCTGCGCAGGACTCAGGAAACACTGAATGGCACATGGACTCAGGGAACTGATACTGCAGATGAATTTGAATGGGACTGAGGACAGACTAAACACTCACTGAATTCAGGTAGTGTGTGTGTGTGTGTGTGTGTGTGTGTGTGTGTGTGTGTGTGTGTGTGTGTGTGTGTGTGTGTGTGTGTGTGTGTGTGTGTGTGTGTGTGTGTGTGGTCCTCCCATCTTACAAAGACATGTGTTTGGAGTGTTTCTCCCTGGGCATCTGCTGAAAACTGGCTTTTGTTCCAAATCAGACTTTTCTGGTAAACAAATGTTAAATAAAAATGACAGGCATTTGAATTTTAGACTTCATATTCTTCAGAAAGTACATGGTAACAAAAAACCTTTTATTCTAGCAATTTTCTAAGTTTCATCATCATATTCTTTCAGTTGTTTCCGTTAGGGGTCGCCACAGCAGATCACCTGTTTCCATTTCTTCCTGTCCTCTGCATCTTGCTCTGTCACACCAACTACCTGCATGTCCTCTCTCACCACATCCATAAACCTTATCTTAGGCCTTCCTCTTTTCCTGTTACCTGGTAGCTTCATCCTTAGCATCTTTTTCCCAATATACTCAGCATCCCTCCTCAGCACGTCCAAACCAACGTAATTGTGCCTATTTATTTAGCAATTTTCTAAGTTTATAAGATGGATATTTGCAATTTGTCCCTATGTTTAGGACTGTATTCCCCCATTATTGGCTTTGTCCAGGTTTTTTGTGCTAAGGTTGTGAGATATGGTTGGTGAGAACTCAATTCACTAAATATGTTTGGGAGCTGTATTCCCCCATTATTGGCTTTGTCTAGGTGATTTTTGCTAAGAGGTTGAGAGCTATGGTGAGAACTGACTTCACTGAATATGTTTGGGGGCTTTGTTCCCCCATTATTGGCTTTGTTCAGGTGTTTTGTGCTAAGAGGTTGACAGCTATGGTGAGAACTGAATTCACTAAATGGCAGCCATTTACGTTTCAGTCTTCCTCTGTTTTACAAAACAGCTGATATGGCATAGTGGTATATTGCTCTGACTCTTTTGCACAGGGTCCTGGGTTGAAGATGGGTAGTGAAATGTATGGTGGTAACACAGCATTTTATTCTAGCAATGTTCCAACATTATACAAGCAATGTTTAAAATGTGTCCCTGGTTTTTGGGCTTTTGTCCCCCCCCCCAATAAATGTTGGCTTTTTCCAGATTTATTGTGCTGCAAAGTTCAGAGATACAGCTGAGTGTCGAGTAGATTTTACAAGGACCTGAGAGTTGCATGGGGAGTTTAGTGCTGCTTATGCTGAGTTTGCTTGCATTGTTAATAGTACAACAGATAGTGTACTTGCTTTTGATGCAGAAGGCTGTGGGTTCTACTCCCACAGTAGGTAGATGTATTGCTGATACTGTACTGTGTTGTAAAGGGGGTGGATGCTGCAGTCCTTTTTGGTGAAGATACCTAGTAACTATGAACCTGTTATCAGTTTGCCATCCATTCCCTATTGCAATATTACTAGCAATTTAATCCTCAAGGACAAAATGCACTTTATTTGTAGATGAAACAATGAAATATAAAGTTGTTTGCTAGCAGCAACCTCTTCATTAGTTACAGATCTGTTTCATGTGGAATTATTTAGATGACTTTTACTTCTTCAGAGATTATGCATATTTACTGATACTGGTGGACTGTAGAGGTTTGAGTTGAGTTTTATGATCGACATGATCTGAATTGGGCAGTGTTGTCCTTATTGGTGCATGCATTTTTGTTTCATTGTTTACTGTAAAAATTTTCAAAACAAATTTAAAATGCCCTCTAACAACTGTACTGTATTGTGCAAAGAATATAATTTAATACATTCAGGAAGGTGTATCAAAGACCACATGTATGTTTCGTGTGCAAAGGGCCTATGATTTGAAGACAGCCCAAAGTTAATCTTTATCTGCCACTGGCAGAATGTATTTTCTTTGAATGTGGGTTTCAATGCTGTTTCAATGAATGTGAGTTTCAAGGGCGGAGAAGTTTTAATGCTAAGTCTATTTTAATTTTGAGACTGCATTGCTTTGTTTAGCAGATATCTATTAGTGTTTGTGCTGTAAAATACAAAATAAAACTTTCAAATGAAATCCAAATCATTGCAGAAGTAAAGCAGTATGCACATTACAGTGTTTATGGTAAACAGGGCAAAATAACCAAGGAATGGGACAATGGAATGGCTGCAGGGGGGAGGCTCCATTTGATCATGATTTTGTGAGGGGTGAAGGGCAGCAAACTCATAGACAACCCCGGCTGAACTATACCTCTCAACTGTCTGGATTTTTGCAGAATGAATAGATTTTTGCTTCTTATTTTTGGTTTGTTCCTCATAACATTTGTGGTTTTCTGGCAAATCATTTAGGAATGAAGTCACTAAATCATGACAAACATTGAGTTTCAGACATCATAACCTTCAGAAAAATGCATGCTAAAGCAAGACCTGTTATTCAATCAACTGTCTTAAGTTTATACAAGAGCAATTTTTAGTATTGTTTGTATATTTCCCCAATATATTTGGCCTTGTCCAGATTTCCTGCATTAAGAGTTTGAGTGGTATGTGCAAATAAATTGCTTTATAGAATTAGGAATATCCAAACCTCTCAACTGTCCCCAATTTTGGCTCAAAATGTTGCTCTCCCCCTAATAATTCCTCCACAAAATGGCAATTTTGAAAGAAAATATGGTGGGTTTGCAATTATAAATAACTGTAATGATCAGAGTTATAGGTAACTTTTATTTCAGAAATGCATGTAGATTCCCTTATTTTGTCAGCTGTTCAAGTTAACAGTACTAATATTAAAAAGTTGTTCCTTCTTTGACAGGTTCCCAGCTATATTGTGTGGCAATTTTATATTTTTGCATCACATTTGTGGTCCATTTTTCATAAAATTGTGGTTTTCTGGCAAATTAGTGGCAAATCATTAAAGACTGAAGTTAGAAAATAATGGTAGACATTTGAGTTTCATATTTCATACCATTCAGAAAATTCATACTAATGCAACATCTTCCACTATTCTATTATCTTTCTATGTTTATAAGAGCAATATTTAAAAACTGTCCTTATTTCTGGGTCTGTGTCCCACTTCTGTGTATGGCTTTGTCCAGATTTCTTGCTCTGAGGTTGAGAGGTGTGAGTGTCAGAGCCATCACCTTCAGCCAGGGACATTTCAAATTGTGACATACTTGTTGCACTCCACTCCCCCATGTAGTGACCCTGGATGTGTCCAAACAATGCAAGGAGCAGTTATGCAGTGTAAGTGTGCAGAGTATTCCCCCATCTAAGGTAGACACAAGTATGACAGTGGCTTTTCATCTGTCCTTGATTTTGCAGAATGTTCTGGTTTTCTGTCATATTTTTATACTGCTGATTTATGCTTCTTCTTATTCAGAAAATTCATGCTGTTGCAGTGCCCTGTTTCTCTGTGTTTAAGTAGCAATGCTTTAATGACCATCAGGTAAGCTTGTCAGAGATTGTAAGATGCAAGTAAGCTTTAATGAGCATACTGTTAAAGAATTACCAACATTGAAAACCTTTTTGTTGTTGCCATGCAGATAATATTTACATAATTTGATAATGTATAAACCTTAGGTATTGAAATGCATATGACAGTATTTGTAATAAAGGACAGGATTACAGTATTTTCAGAAGCTCATTACATTTGTTGGAGACTTGCAGTCATTTTTGCAGGCTTTACCCGTAAACTAAACTGCCGATCTATCATGTGTGGTCCATAACTTTGAAAAGTAATCCTTTAAGCAATTTATCTTGAGCTTGTTTCTTGTTTGCTGTTCATTTTTTTACTTTTATCATGTCTTCCCCATGAAACAAATAGATAGTTGTTGTCAGGCAACAGGTCTTTTTTTGGATAAGGAACATTTTTTCAAGTGGGGGTATCACAGAGTTTGCTACTTTCAGCATGTTACTTGGTAATTTTATAAAGCTGAATATAAATTATAATTAGAACTGCAGTGCAAGAGTTGAGTGCTGCTTGTTTTTTTATACTTGATTTTGACCAGCATTCCAGTAATGTATTTAAAAAGTAATTTATTTTTTCATGCCTCACAATCTTTGCGTTTCCATATAGATATTAAATAAGCTGTCATATAGCCAATGCATTGAAATATTTTTTTCTTCTATACTTCATTTTATCTTGACTGGACTCTTGGAATGATGGTTTGGCACCCAGGGCAGCGTATTTAAAGGACCACTACGGGCAAACAATGAAAAAACATATATTTTTTATCTTACCATGATTTACTGCACCTCCTAAAGCTGCCTGCAGCAAAATAAGTACTCATCCCCACTGGCCCTTGTTTTCAATTATTCAAAAGTACCTCACCAAGAGGATCAAAGGGCTCAAACAGATGCCATATGCTGCCCGGTTAAAGAAACTCCAGCTCTACTCAGTGGCATACCACCTGTTCAGAGGCGATCTGTGCCTGACGTATAAAGCCATGTCCAACCCGGAATTAATGGACATGCTGCACCTCAGAAAATCCAAATCCCTTCGAGCTACGCGCTTGAGAGACTTGAACCTCAGCACTGAAATAAATAGGACATGCTGGAGGGACAGATTCATAACCCAGAGGCTCCCTTCACTCTGGAATAAAATCCCAGTCCAGGTTAGGCAGAGTCCCTCATTGACTCTCTTCAAGAGGAATCTTGATGAGTGGATGGGAGATCGTAGGTTTACCCTGGGTATCACTTCTGTGTCACTGTTAGACAGAGGCACAGTATAGTAACCTCGAAAAAGGGCATAGCAAAATAAATTTAAAATGGGTGGCGAAAGCCAAACACATTCTGGCTAGGCTTATAAATGCCCTAGGGCAGATAGCCTAGTATGAACCTATGAACCTATTCCTAATTTTATTTTTTTACTCTTCTCTGCCCTCATGGGGGCAGACATTGCGATTCCTTTGGAAAGCTAAATCTGTCTTAATGCACAGACTGTGAGACCAAATAGCCCTACCACTTGTTGTCAGACTAGACTTCCATTCACTTAGAATGGACCACCTGAAAAAAATGCCAAGTTTGAGAGTCTGCATCTCATGTGTCATTGACTGGTATGTGATGAGTTTTACAAATGTTGTTCCTATTGATGTACTACACATTTTCTGAAAGAAACTTGCAAAAGTATCAACAAATTACTGAGATAAAAAGGACTTTTCACAAGGAGCAGTTTTGTAAGTTTCAGTTCCTGGCCAAGTTACTCCTCCCATCTCCCCTCCTTCAGTGGGCTACAGTGTCACCTTTCCAGCTTGGGTAGATTCAACTATTTCATCAGCTTTGCATGACAATAGACATCAAAAAAATCACAGCCTGGTGTGCCACTAAAACTGTTCCCTTATATGTCTCTTCACTTCTGAATAGCATTTCCCCAGGAATAAAAAAAGAAAAACAAAGCACACACATCAGTCCAGAGTTTGGGCCAAGCTATCCATTTCTTAATGTGCACAGTAAAACATTCAGTTTATAATGCGTTCTGGCTGCTGACATGGTTATCTTTACATAGTTATTCGCTTATATCATAACCTGAACTTATGGTATTCAATGCCAAGCTTTACAACAGTTCTCAGTTTCTTAACAATGACCTCCCAAGCCTCTGATGTGACCCAGTGCTTTGTCAATATACTGTAAATACATAGATTAATACAAATATTTGCGCACATATGACATACAGTAATACACATATACCATCATTAAAAAGATAAATGCAATATAAATCATATCAATATAGTTATGACTTCTAGTTTATGACCCTGTTTATCTAAGGAAACTTCTTTTTGAATTTATGTTCAAGCAATTGTATATTTGTTGTATATTATCTTGTTTAATTGTTTCTCAATATTCTAACCACTATATGCTGCATCAATTGTAAAACTTTCATATTTTCTATGCTCTTTGTACAAAATAGCTGTTTGTATAATTTATTTGTATTTTTTTTGTTTACTATGTATCTGGAGCTTTTCTCCCCGAGCCTCTGCTGAAAACAGTCACCTTGTGTCCAGTCAGAATGTATCATCATGGAACTCAAAAACAAAGACATTGATAATCTCCAAACTCTGGACACCACCCAGTCCGGATTTATGAAAGGCAGATTATGCATCCTGAACCTATTCAACTTCTTTGAGGCAGTCAGCAAAGCCGTAGATGAGGCTAAGGTGGTTCACACAGCCTAGCTTGACCTCACCAAGGCTTTTGACACCATCCCCACTCTGGAATTATAGCTAAACTTACTAAACTAGGTATAAATCCCTTAAGTCACAAGATGGGTTGCCAACTGGCTCACTGACAGAACCCACACTGTAAGAGTTGCAGACTCCAAATCTGACATCAAACCAGTGACAAGTGGAGTACCACAGAGCTCAGTCCTGGGACCTCTCCTGTTTGTTATATACTTCAATGAAGTACAGGCTAACACAGAAGGCCTCTGCCTAACGAAGTTCACAGATGACTGCAAACTAGGAGCCATAGTCAAGTCACCAAATGATGTGGGCATCCTACAGAAGGGCCTCACTGAGACAGATGCCTGGTGTCAAGGCCATGGCCTCAAGCTCAATGCCAAAAAATGCATTGTCATCCCCTTTGGTAAAAACTCTGTACTCATGAACTACCACATAGGCAGCAGTCTACTTAACACTAAATGTGTGATAAGAGACCTTGGGACCCAGGTGGACAGTAGTCGCTCCCTTGATAATCACATCGCCACAGTAGTAAGGAAGTCCTTCTATGTGGCACACCTCATCACAAAAGGGTTCTCATCCAGGAAAAAAGAGGTAATTGTTCCCCTCTACTCAACACTCATTATAGAGTACAATGCCCCTTTTGGAAATTACCTTACAAGACATCTGCAGCAGCTGGAAAGGCCACAGAAGTACCTCACAAAGAGGATTACTGGCCTCAAACAGATGCCCTACACTGACCATCTCAAAAAACTCTAGCTTTACTCGGTAGCATATCGCCTACTCCGAGGGGATTTCTGCCTAACATATAAAGCTATGTCAAACCCAGAGCTGTTGGACATGCTACACCTAATGAAATCCCAATCCCTCCGAGCTACATGCTCTAGGGACCTAAACCTTGTCACCACAATAAACAGGACATGCAGGAGGCATAGAGTCCTGTCCCAGAGACTTCCAATACTCTGGAACAAGCTACCCATCTATGTCAAGGAAAGTTCCTCATTAGCACTCTTCAAGCAAAATCTTTGAGTGGATGGGAAATAGGAAATATACCCTGGGAATCACTTCTGTGGTTCTGCTCAACAGTGGTACAGGAAAATAACTTTCTTGGGTGGCATAAGCCAGGGAACCTTGTTGGCTAGGCTTACTACTCACCTATGAACATATTATTTGACTAAATACAATATTATGTAGCATTGAAATGTGCTGACATTATAAGGGTGACAGTTCATTATTTACTCATAAAGCAAATGTCAGAGTGGAAAAGTCCAAATAGTGGATAAACAGGAGGAGGGGAAGAGAAGAAAGAGTGAGAGAAAGTATTTGTTAGAAGTAATAATTAGGGTAGATATGGGAAGCAGGAGAAAAAATGAGTAAAAGCAACATTACAAGTAAGAGAAACGAAACCAAGGAAAAGAATAAATAACATGGACAAAAAGATTTACAGCTGCAGACTGTCAAGTGGATTGGTAGCAAGTGTCATAAAACTGGGTTTGGAGATAAGTTTGGTGACTTTGAACAAACAGATTTGTTCGCATTAACTGTGTATCATTCTGTGTGTGTGTGTGTGTGTGTGTGTGTGTGTGTGTGTGTGTGTGTGTGTGTGTGTGTGTGTGTGTGTGTGTGTGTGTGTGTGTGTGTTTATGGTGTAAAAGAACTATAAAGCAAATCTGCACTGATACCTGCTGCGGGGGTCACTTGTGCAAGTGCAGTGGACTGGCTCCAGTAGGAAGGGATGGCAGCATAGCTCTCAACATCATAGAACAATAAATCTAGACAAGGCCATAAATAATAGGGGACAAAGGCCCCAAAATTGGAACATTTTGTAAATATTGCACTTACAAACTTAGAAAGTTGATAAACAGGTTTTGCATTAGGGTGAATTTTCTTAAGGATATGAAGTCTGAAAATCAAATGACTGTCAACTTTCTGACTTCAGTGTTCAATGATTTGCCAGTGATTTGACAGAAAACTGCAATTTTATGAAAAACAGACAAAAAAATCTGGACTTTCTGCAAAAATCTGTACTATTGAGAGATATGGATGGGAGCCCTGAACCAGCACCCATCAATCATTTTCATTTGTTTGCCAAAGCCATTACAGCAGTGTTTTGCAGAAAGGTGGGAAAAGCCTTAAATTTGACTGGTATGTTGTGTGAGTGTGGGTAGCTGTGTTTGTGGAAGGTGGAGGTGTGCCTTTGTATTTGTGGTGTGAATGTTATGGATTATGAAATGGAGAGATTAAGAGTAAATTTGTGATCAGTGAATTCCCTAGCAATTTTATCACTGCTTGATTCAGACATATACATTACCCTGTGTTTGTCAGTACTATGTTTGAGTGCATTGTTTTGGAGTGTGGTATAACTGCTACAGCTGCTGCTACTCTTTCAATACAAGTATCTGCTTTGGAAGTTTTCTCCAGGAGTCTGTTGCTGAGAGGATGAGAGACATGCTACGGGTATACAACTAAGACAAACTAGATAAAGCAATAGTAAGGAAAAAGTACTAAGTCACATCAGAGTCTTGGGAGGTCATTGTTAAGAAACTGAGAACTGTTGTAAAATTTATTATTAAATACAATAAGTTCAGGTTATACTATAAGAGAATAACTATGTAAAGATAACCATGTTAGCTGCCAAAATGCATTGCAGGTTGAATATTTTACTGTACACATATTTAAAAATGGATAGACTGGCCTAAACTCTGGACTGATGTATTTGCTTTTTTTTTTTTTTTTTATTATTCTTGGGAAATGCTATTCAGAAGTGAAGAGACATAAGGGAACAGTTTTAGTGGCACACCAGGCTGTGATTTTTTTATGTCTATTGTCATGCAAAGCTGACAAAATAGTTGAATCTACTCAGCCCACTGAAGGAGGGGAGATGGGAGGAGTAACCTGGCCAGGAACTGAAACTTGCAAAAGTGCTCCTTGTGAAAAGTCTTTTTTATCTGAGTAATTTGTTGACACTTTTGCAAGTTTCTTTCAGAGAATTGAAAAAATTACATGGAGCTGCTTACTGCTTGGTGTGATGGATTTGCAATGCTCTTATGACACTCAGTCTTGCTGGCTAGATTCTGCTAAAATTCAAAGTCTGATTATATTTGCATTCACAGTCTGTTGCATACAGAAACTTGCAGAATATACACTGATGAGAGAATATACTTTGCAGCATCAACTTTAAAGAGCAGTAACAAATAACTTTTTATAATAAATCAAACGAAACCACGTTGCAGCTTAAAAGTACTGTTCCAACTTTACTTCTCATATAGTACAGATGATGTGAGAGATATAACATTTACCTCAGAACACCAAATGTGTTCCTACCATATCCCTAAACAACTGGATTTATACAGCTCTTTATATACTCTTTTTAAACATATTTTGGAGAATTGCTTATCCTGTAGAAACAATACTAAACTTCCTTGTTTAACAATGTCTTGTAAGAGACCAGCTTTTCTGACAGTGTGAATATCCTGTAACAGTGTCCTGATGTCCATGTAGAAAAACATATTTTTGAGGAAACACATTGTCCTGTATTCTATTTGAATCTGTGTATAGAAACATGTGTTCTTATGTCAATGCTGATAAGCATATCCTGTTTTTTATGAAGAAAAACATATTTTTGAGGAAACACATTGTCCTGTATTCTATTTGAATCTGTGTATAGAAACATGTGTTCTTATGTCAATGCTGATAAGCATATCCTGTTTTATGAAGAAAAACATATTTTTGAGAAAACACATTGTCAGAGATCAGCTTTTCTGACAGTGTGAACATCCTGTATTTTATTTGGATCTTTGTATAAAAAAACATCTGTTATCCTGTTTTTCCATGCAGAATAACATGCCATTGTTCTTTAAAAGCAGAGTTTGCATTTTTGTTCTTGTATACATCTTGCTCTGAGTCTGTAAGGGAAAAATGTCCATTCTTTAAAAGCAGATTTTTTTACACCCTGCTTTGAGTCTGTAAGGGAAAAATGTCCATTCAGCAGATTCCTTTTCCAAGCCATGGTAATTTAGTATGGATGCTGATTACATATTACTAAACTCTATTTCTACATTTAAGCAAGCTTTATCTTATACATTATTTATGTTGCATAATTGCAGCAAAATTACTTTCAACCTTAGTATATTGTTGAGCACACTCTAACAATTCCGTCTTTTTTATTTTAAACTAGAGAAATAAATTCAGCATTATTTGGTAATACTTTTTCATTATGACAATTAACAACAGTAACTTGACTAGCTTTTGCTAAGCAGACTTTAATACATGTAAATAATATGCAACCAAGCATTACAATAACAATAAAAGAAATTAAAAATACAGTGATTTTTCCTGTCCATCCTGTAAATAGATTACTAAACCATTCACTCCAGTCATCATTCCAGTTTTTCTAGTATGTTGAGACACTTGTGCAATCACTTCTAAATGTGCTTTTACAGATTCTGTTTTGTCTGGAATAAATGTACAACACTGTTCTCCTATTAAAGCACATGTACCCCCTTGTGATGCTAATATGTAATCTAATGCCATTCGATTTTGCAAAACCATAGTTCGTATTGCTGTCATTTCGACAGTAATGTCAAGGACTGCATTGAAAGTGGCATTTGCCAATACCTCAACTAGTTTAGATAGTTTTCTCAGTTCCCAGATGGCTTTTGCAGCCCCATACCAAGGGAAAATACCTGCTCCAGAGATTACATCATCTCCTAAATCCATATCTTTTAATTTAATATAATCAAGATTTTGATGATATATACGTGATGTATCTAAGGTGTCTACTGGATTTTCTGGACTTTCATTTACAGGTAATATATCCCTTTTCTTTTTGTATTCCTAATGTTTCCTTTTGGTAACTCTTTTACATGATGCATTGCTGGTACCACTAATCCTATATAACAGGTGCCATCCCATCCCTTTGGTAACCATTTATAAGCATATTTACCACAGATGTAATATAACCCATCTGATAGAGCAACACTGCTATTTACCAGACTGCCATTTACTTGCCCCATAGTAGGAGTTTTATCATGTACAACTGTAAAGTTTTTATCTGTTTTACTTCTCCAACATGTAATATTAGTTTTACAGTCATTTTGTCATTTTGTGAAAAGTGAAATACTGCTGTGTCACTTAATATTAACTGACCCTTAATTGGTATTAAAATAGGAAAACCATGTGAAAATACTCCACGCACTGGTATGTGGTTGTGAAAATTTATCATTTCAATTGTTTGAATACAATTGCTATTACCCACTGGAACAGTTCCATTTTGTTGAAAACATGTGATCCCCTGTACTATAGCAGATAACTGTACTCTTGCTTTACGTAATTGTACATTTATAACTTGATCTCCTGTTTCATTTATTAATACTCTCCAACTACTAAGAGAATTTAGTGGAATAGGTATTAGAGGCATTACCCCTGTTATTTTTGGTATTAAACTACATACCCAACAATTAGAAACATTCATGCTTTTTGCATACCAACATTGTCTTGCTAAGAAAGTGTTAAAAGATGGTGACCAGTCTTGTTCATTTTTCCACATTTCTTTACTCTCTCTCTTATGTAACTTTACAGTTTGATTAACAGGTTGTAAGTATAATTTAATGCTAAGCAATACAATAATAGTTAGTATAATAGCTATTATCAATTTAACAACCATCCTTTAAATAGAAATTCCATTGTTGAATCATTTTGCCTTTGGTCATCCGAAACTGGATTTCCAAAAGGATGCACTTTAAACCATGTCAATTTCATTAGGGTTTTCTCTGTTGGAAACCTACAAAAGAATACATTTAATCAGATTTACATTGTTCACTATTTTTTTATCATTCTTAGTTGATCTTTATGTACCAACATTGTTCTGTTTTTCGTTTTCCTTTGATTTTGTACACTAATGGTCCAATTTGTTCCACTACTTCAAAAGGGCCTTGCCAATTGCTAGCCCATGGTCCTTCCATTTGGAATGTTTTTACCAATACTTTGGTTCCACAGGGAAGGTTTTCTTCAGCTGGTATTATTGGCACCTTTTTCCATAGATGGAACGCTTGCTCCTTGCATTATAGTCACATATACTAGTAAGTTGTTTTAGCCATTCCTGATGTTTGCTAATTTCTAGCATGGGCCTACCATTAGGTAAATCTGGATCAAATGGTAATTGTATGGGCATTTTGCGGCCTGTCATTATTTCATATGGGGAAATACCTGTTTTACTGTTTGGTGTTGCTCGAATACCCATTAAAATACCAGGCAGATGATGTACCCATGTATTGCCCTTTTCCAAGCATGCCTTTTTAGACGTTCTTTTAACGTCCGATTCATACGTTCTACAATGCCATTAGATTGTGGATGGTATGGTACATGAAACCTTTGCTGTATGCCTAACAAATTACACATTTGTTTAATGAGATCACTAACAAACTGTGGGCCATTGTCTGACTCTATAACCCGTGGCCATCCCCAATGACAGAAAATATTTTTCCATAAGGCTTCTGCTGTTGCCTTTGCTGTCATGGTTTTGGTAGGAATTGCTTCTACCCATTTTGAAAAGACGTCCACTACTACTAGTAGATATCTGTAACCTCCCTTTGTTGTTGGTAATGGACCTGCATAATCTATTTGAACTGCATACCATGGCCCATCCGCTGGCTGTACTCAATGTAACTGAGGCCTTTTGCTTTTAGCATTTACCTGAAGACAGATTAAACATTCTTCTATAATCAGTTTGCAGACCTTTTTTAAATTTGGGTTCCAATACTTTTCTTTTACAACTGCCCATAACTTATCAGTTCCTATATGGCCCAGTATTTGGTGATTTAACTTGACCAACTGGCGTGCCAACTGAAATGGTACATATGGCAACTGTAACCCTTTGGAGGTCGTGTATGCATAGTACTCCTTTGGTGGTATACCTACCAATCTGCACTGATCAGTTTCTTCTTTTAAACCCTGTTGTTTTTGTATATTTACAAGGTCTTTCTCTATTGACTCTTTATCTAGCTCTTTTAAGACACTAACTTCTACATTGGCATACTCATATTCTGGAAGTTCTTTTCCATTTTGTGCTGCTTGTTTGGCCAAGGTATCAGCTAACACATTTAATCTGTAAGTTTCACTGGTTGGCTTTTGATGTGCTTTTACTTTTAAGATGCTATACTGTCCTTGTTGTTTTGACATTGTTATAACTTTATATATGTCTTTTAATACTTCAGCATGCCGTAATGGTTTACCTACACTATCCACAAATCCTCGTCTTACCCAGGTTTCCATATGTAGTCTTAAAGAATTTACTACATAAGCACTATCTGTAAAAATGTTAATAGGATTGTAATACTTTAGCACATACAATACTGCCTCCAGTTCAGCTCTTTGAGCTGACATATGCCCTGGTAACTTGATTAGTTCAGGAGAACCCAATTGTGGATTCTCTGGAACTATGGCAAATCCTGTCCAGTATCTGCCTTGGTCCCAATATCGTGCTCCATCCACAAAGATGGATGGCTTAAAGTGATCAAAATCAGATGCTAGAAATTGCACCTCAGGTGACATTATCTTTTCTAAACAGTTATGCTGTTTTCCTTCATATCCCATATGGTTTGACAAATGGTATTTATCCCCTGTCTGTATAGTAACAGTTTTCATTCCAAAAGTGCCATCCATTTTGCAAAGACTGCCTGACTAATACCATCTGTAATTTTATTCATTTCAAAACTGTCTATCAAAGCTTTTACAGCTTGATGTGGTGTCTGTACTATAATGCTGGAAAATACGGTCAAATATTCAGTTTGTTTAATACCCCAGTAAATGGCTAATAACTGCTGTATACATGGATGGTAACCCAATTCCACTGGGGTCATCTTTCTGCTAAAGAAAGTGACTGGGCGTAATGTTTTTCCATTTCGTAGTCACTACCTTGTGACCATTGCTGTAGTAGTACCACATACAATGTTTTTTCCTGCTGCTGCTTGTAACACAAATGGTAACCTTGGAGTGGGCGCTATTAGTTCTGTAGCTTGTGCTAGTTTTATTTTTATCTGTGAAAATGCCTCCTCTTCATGAGATCCCCACTCTAAAAGGTGGAGTTCTTTTGTTCATGTAACATTTTGTATAGGGAGCAGCCACGGCTGCATAATCCTCTATAAATTCCTATTGTAATTCATGATTCCCATGAATTTATGTAAGTCTGCTATAGTCAGTGGCTTTTCCATTTGTAAAATACCTTGTACACGTACAGGGCAAGGAGATCTTCCTGTTGGTTTTATAATAGTACCTAGAAACTTAACTTCTTGTGTCATAAACTGAATTTTTTCACTTTTAACCTTAAACCCTGCTTGCTGTAGAGTATGAAAAACTCTCTTAAGAAGCCGTACATGCTCCTCTACTGTTTCTGACTGAATTAAAATATCATCAATGTAATGTATTACTGAGTCATCCTTTTCCAAATGTTGTAGAATGGATCCTACTGTCTTATGGAAAATAACTGGACTGTTTTGCAACCCTTGTGGTAACCTTGGCATAACACATTGCTGCTTTTAAATGTAAAGACAAATCTTGGCCAATCTTTTTTCCTGAGTGGCACTGCAAAACCATTTGCTAAATCTATTACTGTAAACCACTTACTTTGTGGCTTAATATGTGCAGCCAACTCTGGGACTCCTGGAATCAAG
Source organism: Protopterus annectens (assembly GCF_019279795.1). NCBI lineage: Eukaryota > Metazoa > Chordata > Ceratodontiformes > Protopteridae > Protopterus > Protopterus annectens. The sequence continues at coordinate 189,042,048 of NC_056731.1, forward strand.
TGTGCTCTAGGAGTGGTATATTGATTAACCTTTCGTAAATCAATAACAAGACGATAACTACCATCTTTTTCTTAACTGGCCAGATTGGTGAATTTGTAGGACTGTTGCCTTTTGTATAATCCTTCTCTTTCCCATTCTGCAATACATTTTTCCATATGTTCTTCTGCTTCCTAGGAATAGGATATTGTTTTTGAAAAGGTGGTATATAGTCCTGATCACTTCCTATTCCTACTGGGCTTTCTAGTTTCCCACAATCACTGGGACCCTTGGACCATAGATTTGGAAATTGCTGTTGTAAATGCTTCCATACATCCTCACTGTCTGTATTTATATAGCCTGTAGGTTTTTCAGGTTTGTCAGGCAGAGATTGCATAGCAACCTGTATTTTGCTCTTCCTCTCTTTGTTGTTTGTCTCCCATCCACAGAATTTCATTAGGTAAATCAATTACTATGCCTAAAGGTCCTAGAATGTCCATACCAATAATGGTATTTGTGCAAGATGGATGCATTAAAAATGCACCCTTCCATATTTGTCCCTCTTCACTAAACTTTATGTCCACATTTTGGCTACTCACTGCATAGCATCCTGTGCCATTAAATGCTGAAATGCAAACCTTTTTTATAGGATTTACTGGTAACTGTCTGTGACAGATACTGCTGCTCCTGTGTCTATTAAGACATTTTTCCACAGTGACCCCTCTACCCAAATATCAATCAGTGGTCGTCCATCTCGACCCTTTTTAAAGGTAGTCAGGAAAGATACCAGAGTAGGGGGGCACATCCCTATTGTAAGGAAATCCACTCATCCTCTCCTTTATTATCAAATGCAATATGACACACCTCATGTTTTTGTTTGTCATCTTCTTCTGTGTCTGAATGATCTACATATTTAGGTTTTTCAATCTCTTTTTTTAACTGTTGCCTAGCTATTCCTTCTGCCTGTTCTATCAAATGTTTTGGATTTACAGGTGAAACTGTTTGAAAATCTACCGGGCATACTTTCCCTTTTCCTGTATATTGATGGCTCTTATAACTGTTTTTACTAATATTGTAAGGTTTTTGTACATGATCCTGCTTTTCTGACTTTTCTTGTAAATTGTTTGCTCTCTTTTTGGAAACACTCCTGTTCTTCCTTCTTTTTGCGCCAGGCTTTGTAATGATCACAATTTTGCTTAACGTGTCCTATTTTTTACAAAAGAAGCATGTTGGTGCCTTTTGCTCATTACCTGTGCTTGATCCTGGTACTACAAGCATAGAGGCAGGAGCTGGTGGTGCTGACACAGCTCTTTCAGCTGGTGGTTGGTCACACCATCTTTGCCTTCCCTGTTTTGACTTCACCAATTACTTCAAATGGCTCACTATTATCTTCACATGCAAAGATATGGTGTGAGTATAAAGTCCCATCATCGGCCATAGTCCGTCCCTCATTAGTTTTTGTACCAAATCAGTGAGGGTATCAGAATTTTCTTCGTAGATACATTTAATATCCCCTGGAACCCCTTTGACTTGTTCTAAGAAGCAATGTATTAACTGTTTTGTATGTCTCTTTTCCCATGTCTCTGTCTGTTTTTATATATGATTTGAAATGCAAGTCTGAAATGATCACTTTGTTCCATTAATTTATCTGTGATAGTAATTTTAAAATTATCTAATAATTTGGCTGTGAGAGGCTGCCCTTGTGTAAATGCCATTAAACAGCTGTCATACGTCCTACTTTAGTGTTCAACTGATAATCATCTTGCTTTAATTGTATGAAAGTTTTAAAACATTTGGGAATGAAAATCCAGAAACATCTAAGTAATGCATCTGTCCATATATCAGATCCTGCTGTATATGCCACCCATTCTTCAAATGTAAGCATGTTATAAAATATGCCTTTTTATCATTCCACTGTAGTAAACTCTGTAATAATCTAGACTGTATATAAATCTGTAGTGGTTCCCTGTCCCTGTTCTATAATTTGGACTGGTTTTGTGTTTTTTAACTCTTCTTTAAGCTGGGATATTAAAATAGTATTTTGGAGGTTAGTCTCTGTTAATTCATCTAATTCTTCTTCCTTTTCCTTCAGATGCTGTTTAAGGTCTGTCATTTCTACCTGTAAGTGTTTAAGGGATATATGATACCTGTTATTGGATTCCTCTGTTGACTGCAGAGCTCCTATGCACTTTTGACAGAGATCTTGAATGTCAGTTTTGAACATTTTAAATTCATTTTGTTTCTCTTTTAAAAACTTATTAAAATCTTCTGTCAATGTATCATAAACTTTGTTTCTGTCCTCATCTGTATGTGTAGCCGTGGCATCATTCCATGCTTGTACATAATTTTTAAAGGGAGTTACAAGATCTACAGGGGACTCTGTCAATAACAGATTTGATTGCTGTTGTAATTCAGAAATTAATGTACTGACAGGACATAACTGCTTTACATCTGGATATAATGAAAACTGTGTATTATTAATTAATTCTTTATCATTAACAGATCTGTCTGCACAGTCTAGTTTTTTAGCAATATCATGCAATACTTGTTTATGGCATATTACACAAAATGCAGTTTCCTTTGAATCACACAATAAACATTTACTATGATATACTTCATTTTTTGTTGCAAATACCAATCAAATGTTACAATCCACTTACATAATGCTGGTATGTCAACTTGCCCTAACAAGGTTTTACACTTGCTAATGTGTTGTGTATACCAACATTGCAATTTACTCCATATTTTATCTGGTTGTTCTGCTACATTAAGAGTAAAACTTGGCTTACATTTGCTAGAATTCTGCCTGATAGCATCCATACTAAAAAAATTTGGCGTAGGAAAAAGTCTTACCAGTAAGCAAGAAAACAGGTGATCAGGCTGTTGTTGCAGATGGCTGGAAATTTTTCAAAGTCACTTGAGAAGCTGGGAAAGCACAACAGGCAGCGGACTGCTGTGCTAGTGGATATTCCCCTTTTCTTAGCGAAATTATGGCACTGCAACTGGAACTTCAGTCTCACTCCGGATGTAGACCTCTATAAAACTGTACTACTGCAAGCTGCATAAACTGGAATACTTCTGTTCAGAATTGACACATACGTACAAATGTTAGTTACTGCAATTTAACTGAAGTGACCCTCTGCAGGGCTTACCATCACTCCTCCTGTGGTTGAATGCAGATTGTAGGTTCAAATGCAGGCTAGCTTGCCATTGAAAAATTACATGGAGCTGCTTACTGCTTGGTGTGATGGATTTGCAATGCTCTTATGACACTCAGTCTTGCTGGCTAGATTCTGCTAAAATTCAAAGTCTGATTATATTTGCATTCACAGTCTGTTGCATACAGAAACTTGCAGAATATACACTGATGAGAGAATATACTTTGCAGCATCAACTTTAAAGAGCAGTAACAAATAACTTTTTATAATAAATCAAACGAAACCACGTTGCAGCTTAAAAGTACTGTTCCAACTTTACTTCTCATATAGTACAGATGATGTGAGAGATATAACATTTACCTCAGAACACCAAATGTGTTCCTACCATATCCCTAAACAACTGGATTTATACAGCTCTTTATATACTCTTTTAAAACATATTTTGGAGAATTGCTTATCCTGTAGAAACAATACTAAACTTCCTTGTTTAACAATGTCTTGTAAGAGACCAGCTTTTCTGACAGTGTGAATATCCTGTAACAGTGTCCTGATGTCCATGTAGAAAACATATTTTGAGGAAACACATTGTCCTGTATTCTATTTGAATCTGTGTATAGAAACATGTGTTCTTATGTCAATGCTGATAAGCATATCCTGTTTTTTATGAAGAAAAACATATTTTTGAGGAAACACATTGTCCTGTATTCTATTTGAATCTGTGTATAGAAACATGTGTTCTTATGTCAATGCTGATAAGCATATCCTGTTTTTTATGAAGAAAAACATATTTTTGAGAAAACACATTGTCAGAGATCAGCTTTTCTGACAGTGTGAACATCCTGTATTTTATTTGGATCTTTGTATAAAAACATCTGTTATCCTGTTTTTCCATGCAGAATAACATGCCATTGTTCTTTAAAAGCAGAGTTTGCATTTTTGTTCTTGTATACATCTTGCTCTGAGTCTGTAAGGGAAAAATGTCCATTCTTTAAAAGCAGATTTTTTACACCCTGCTTTGAGTCTGTAAGGGGAAAAATGTCCATTCAGCAGATTCCTTTTCCAAGCCATGGTAATTTAGTATGGATGCTGATTACATATTACTAAACTCTATTTCTACATTTAAGCAAGCTTTATCTTATACATTATTTATGTTGCATAATTGCAGCAAAATTACTTTCAACCTTAGTATATTGTTGAGCACACTCTAACAAGAATGTGTAGTACATCAGTAAGAACAACATTTGTAAAACTAAACGCATACCAGTCAATGACACGTGAGCTGCAGACTCTCAAACTTGGCAGTTTTTTTCAGGTGTTCCATTCTAAGTAAAGGGAAGTCTAGTCTGACAACAAATGGTAGGGCTATTTGTTCTCAGTCTGTGCATTATGGGACAGATTTAGCTTTCCAAAGGAATCACGATGTCTGCCCCCATGAGGGCAGGCAAGAGTAAAAACAAAATAAAATTAGGAATGAGTACTTATTTTGCTGCAGGCAGCTTTGGGAGGTGTAGTAAATCATGGCAAGATAAAAAAATATATGTTTTCTTCATCATTTGCCCGTAGTGGTCCTTTAATTAAAGTTCCAGTTGTTTTGGTTTTGAGCATAGCTCCACCCCTTTCTAGTTGGTCATACCCCTTCCCATTGTCCCCACCCATTAAGCTGTCTCCTGCTGCCCCCTTTAATTTGAAGTCACCAGCCGCCATTGGGTTTTGATGTCATGTTTGTTATTAAGTGAAGTCGTAGATTATAAACAAGATTCACATGCATAAAACAAAACAAATGCAAATGCATTTCAGTTCAAATGCATAGAACAAAATCCATAAAAGGGAAGTCACCCCTGATCATTATTAGTAAAAAAATATGAGCACTCATAAAATCAACTAAGGCCAATTTTGAGAGAAAAATTGCCATGGATTCAAAGGACAATCATAAGGCCTTTTTCAGCTATGTTAGGAACCTGGGTGGAAACTCCCAGATATGCTCAGAATTAGTCCAAAATGATACAAAAATCACTGAACCCACAGACATTGCCAACATACTGGCAGACAGGTTCAGTGCAAACTTCACCCCTCTCTCCCCCCCTAAAGGAGAGATAACTATCCCAGTGGATTGTAGCCTCCCAGACATCTCAAATGCGCAGGTGAAAGCTGCTCTCTCTAAAGCTAAAAATACAGCATCAATGGGACCGGATGGTGTCCAAGGCTGTGTGCTACACGAGCTAAATGAGGAATTAAACCCGCACATAAGGCAGCTGTTTAATCTCAGCCTTACCACAGGATACGTGCCCAAGGAGTGGCGTACGGCAACTGTGGTCCCACTCCACAAAGGCGGTGCCTCTACAGACCCTGGTAATTACCGCCCCATAAGCTTAACAAGTCTAGTCTGCAAAGCTATGGAGAGGATCATAATGGAGCTCATAAACAAAGATATAGGGGACTTGCAGACATTGGACCCGACCCAGTTTGGCTTCGTCAAGGGAAGATCATGCCTTTTGAACTTGGTCGACTTCTTCGAAACAGTCACCAAGGCCATTGATGAGGGAAAGGCAGTCCATACAGCCTACCTTGACCTTGCAAAGGCTTTTGACACAATACCCCACTTGGGTATTGTAGAAAAACTTACCAGCTTAAATGTAAACCCATATGTCACAAGATGGGTTGCAAACTGGCTTAAGGACAGAACCCACAGGGTTAGAGTTGCTGGCGCTATGTCAGACTCCAAGCCGGTCACAAGTGGTGTCCCACAGGGCTCGGTCCTTGGCCCCCTATTGTTCGGCATCTACTTCTCAGAAGTACAGGCCAACATGGGAGGACTTTGGCTGAAAAAGTTTGCAGATGACTGCAAACTGGGCACCATAGTGGAAAGTGCATCAGACACGGATATCCTTCAGAAGGGACTCACGGAAACAGATAGCTGGTGCCAGAGCCATGGCCTGAAGTTAAACGCCAAAAAATGTATAGTCATACCCTTTGGGAAAAACAAGGTAACCCCAAGCTACCATATAGGTGGCAATCCACTAAGCACAGAAGAGGTCATGGGGGACCTGGGGACCCAGGTTGACAGTGGCCTTTCTTTTGACACTCACGTTGCTAAAGTGGTTAGAAAGACCTTCTACATTGCCCACCTGATCATGAAGGGATTCACATCCAGATCTAGTGAGGTCATTGTTCCCCTGTACTCTTCACTTATCAGACCAATGATCGAGTACAATGCCCCATTTGGGATGTATCTCACCCGACATCTGCAGCAATTGGAGAGACCCCAAAAGTTCCTCACCAAAAGGATAAAGGGACTCCAAAATCTGTCATATGCTGCCAGATTGAAGAAACTCCAGCTCTATTCAGTCGCATACTGTCTGCTCAGAGGTGACATGTGCCTGACATACAAGGCCATGTCCAACCCGGAATTAATGGACATGCTCCACCTCAAAATCAAAATCCACCAAAACCACTAGAGCAAGCGACTTAAACCTTAGCACGGATATAAATAGGACGTGCTGGAGGGATAGATTTATCACTCAGAGACTCCCTATGCTGTGGAATAAAATCCCGGTCCATGTGAGGCAGAGCACCTTGCTGGCTCTGTTCAAGAGAAATCTTGACCTGTGGATGGGAGAGCGTAGGTTTACCCCAGGAATCATCTCTGTGTCACTGCTGGACAGAGGCACAACAAACTAACGGGCACAGTATTTTTTCATAAAAGCCACAAAAATTTGGGCTAGGCTTATAAATGCCTTAGGGCAGATAGCCTAGTATACACCTATGAACCTATGAACCTATAAAGGGCTAGCACAAATAAGCCTTCACCTAAATATGCCTCCTTGCTTTAACCAAGAAAAATAGTCATAATTTAAATCAGTTTGTTTTAAATTTTCTAGAAAATGGCCAAGTATTGCACAGTTAAGGACAAAAATACTGTGACTGTATAAACAGTTAATATCAGTCAGCAGTCTGTTAACAAAGTATGCCTAAAAGAATACCATTGGAATGGGATACTGCTGAGTTAAGTTTTACAAGTGTAGAATCTAAATTTTGTCATTGTGATAGCACCAAACTTATGAAATGTACTTTTGTAGTAGAAGGGTAAGAGTTACTAGGCATATTGCATTTCAGGAAGCATGATTTCACTGATTAAACCACAATATATTTACAAGAATAAAACAAACATTGAGCAGAAATTTGAAGTAATAGGCATACATAGAGACAAAGAATATTGTGTAGCTTAAGTACAGAGATTGGGCAGTCTGAGTAGAAATGCCCAAAATGGACCAAACTGTTTGAGCTGTGGTACCAAAGAGAAAACCCATTTCTCAGTGACAGACTGTCAGTCTCCTAGAGGGAGAATCAAGGGATTTATACATGTAATCAATTTCAAGGAGGCCCATGCCTTCTTTAGAGTGGAATAATCTTGGTGTACACTGATTGCAGACATTAGAATGCCAGTTGAATCTTTAAGATCAGGTTGTCAGATGGCTTCATTATCCTTGAACTACTGTAAAGTGGATGAGGCATCAAATCATTGAATACACTTTCCCAAGGTGAATGTCATTGATCACTGTTTTGTATAAGGGCTCACTACATATGTAGCATGTGTGTGTGCTGGCAGTTTTATGTTTTTGGCTTTTCTGTTTTTCTCTGTGGTTGTATAATTACAGACTTAGTATGTATAAGTAAGGGTATATGGGTGTTTGCCCCCTGCAGAAACCAAACAAATAAAGAAAGAAAGAAGTGCTGTGAGGGCCACTTATGGCAATTTCATGCCTGGTTAAAGGGTCCACTGAACAGACCCTCCCTCACAACTGTAGCAATTACACTAAGGCACATGCTGCTGCTAACTGACCTAGCTGATCCTCTGCTGTTTACTCTGTGATTGATAGTCAGTATTTAGCAGGTAAATAGTGGTTATATGACTGGATGTGCTTTTGCAGCAAAAGTTGTTTAGACTGTAAAAACTGAAAAACTGGAAAATGCTGCATACTAATTTCTGCCTCTGGTGGTATTTTTTTCACTTTTTTTCTGAACTCTGCTTGCTTTTATTTTGCTTTCCCCCATTACGACACATTACTGTTTATTTCTGCAGGATGTACTCCCGCTAATGCAGTCACTGTACTCACACTGGCTAAATATACAAATATACAAATATTACTATATCATCTGCCTTCTGTAGTCTATAAAGATAATTTATTCCTTTATATTACCTTTATATTTTATATTTATATTTATATATACCTTTATATTACCTGATATCTTCACTGCTCATGTAAGATCCACTCTTGATGTAAAGACTGAACATGCCCAAAGCCAAAGTCCCCCTACTAAACTTGAGTCTGTGGCTTAGTTCACTCCCTTCCCACCCTCAGTTTCCCAACCACCCCAGACCAACTCTTTAACCTCTCTTTTCTCCATCACCCTCCCACATAACACACCCCTTAAAAATTACCTCCTGATATCTCATCACATCCAAACTCTCTATCTAACATGTAATTCCCATATTTCCTCCCACCAACTCTCAATATTTAAACATCCCTACAGCATTCCCATTAAATTTATCTTTTTCACTCTGGTCTCCAATACTCCATTTTACCCAAGTCATGTTGTAACACATCTTAAATCCTCCACCCCACCTAATTCACACTTACTCATCTATCTCCTTCTACAAGATATCTTTCCATATCCTCTTTCCTCTGCATCATGCTCCACCTTGTTTACCTCACTCTACTTCTCTCCCAGATAGCAATACTAATATCTTACCACCTACTCATACCAACACACCCTCTTGTATCTGGCACCCTTCCTGATTGTCAGGAGTCTGAAAATACTAGGACTCCGACATCTCTCACCTTTCACTTCCATCTCTCACCTTTCACTTCCATCTCTCACCTTTCACTTCCATCTCTCCTCACCTTTTCAACACTCCACGTTACCTCCCTATACTTCATAGGTATTTCATCTCCAGAGTCTCCCACCACTATCAACTCCTCCCACGACTACCTGGAAAATCAACATTCTTCCATTATTTCCATATTTTTCTCTAGCTTAACTTATGCTGCATTAGCAGCGACATTCATGCCAACCCTAGTCCTCAGGTCATAATCAATAATACAATCCCCCAAAACATCCCACAACTAAACTCATGACAACCTTTTGACTCTTCACCAAAAATTAAAATTGTGAGTCTTAATATTTGCAGCATAAAAATAAACTCTCACAATGTCATGCCTCTCTCTCACAAAACTCCCCAGCCATCTTACAGTTAATAAAACCTGGCTACAACCATCAGTCACAAATAATGAAATCCTGCCTCCTGGCTTTAGCAACTTATGACTTGACTATCATAAAAATGAGGAGGTGGAGATGCTATTCTATTCTCAAATTGCCTAAAAATGCTAACCTAGCCTGCTGAAATTCCACAATTCAAAAACTCAGAAATGATAGTATCTATTCCAAAACTCGGTAAACACAAATCCATGTGCATTATAATCCTTAATATTCCTCCCATCCAAACTAGCAGTGTACCAGTACTGGAAGATATCCTATCATGGGCCTCCTTCAATTTCCATTACAAAACTATTATTCTAGGAGACAATAAAATCAATTGTACCCACTGCAACTGTCACTTTTCATGTATAGGCTTACATTTTCTCTGCTTATTTCTGTCAACTATATAACTTCTTACAACTCATCAATACTTCCACATGATACAACAAAATATCAGGAACAGAATCCATTATTGACTGGTCCTAACCAATAACCCAATCCCTACAACACAGTCTGGCATCCTTCCTGATTGCCACCGCCCTACTTTTGCCATCTGCTACAACCCTGCTATCCATAAACCCATCCTATTTAACTACATTAGGAATCACTCTCATTTCAATTCTGAACAATTCAGCAAATCACTGCTGCACTATAACTGGAATATCCTAAAATTCTTCCTTTAGATGATGCTGTCCTACATCATGATCATTCATTTTAACTATCCTGAATACTCATGTTCCCCTTAGAAGAAAAAGAGTGAAATCCAGTCCTGATCCCAACTTACTCTGTCTGTTAAAGAACTTATGAAACAAAGACATAAAGCCTATACTTCTTGGAAAAAACAACAATACACCATTCCCTCTCACTCCAATACTATCAGACCCAGAAATAATACTAAACTCCAAGTTTCACTAAACAAAAAAATTTTCATTAACCAACTAAATCTACATCTGAAGTTATCCAAAAAAACTCTTGGCCATCAACCCTTTACTCATTTCTTGGTAAGCCATCTCAACCTAATCCATTTGACAACCAATCTGACTACAAAACTGCATGTGCTTTAAATACTCACTATTAGTTCTGCCTCCTCCCTGTCAACTCACAGGCCTCATAAACCCCAAACTAACACTATCCAACCAAACTCCCCCTACATTCCTTCTCAGTCCTGTCCATCCCAGCTACTAAAATTCAGTTATATCTTTTTAAATTGAAATCTACTTCCAAAGCACCTGACAGTCCCCCTTCGCTGCCAAATGCATTTCTTATCCTGTCTCTATTTTCATTAATAGATCCATAAAAGAATCCCATTTCCCATCATGCTGATAATGCTCCTGTATAATACCACTCCATAAGGGTGGCTCATCCACAGAAATGAATAATGTCAGATCTATAGCTAACCCCTCTCCTCTATTCAACATTCCTAAAAATGTCTTCACACTCCACTACTCCAAATACCTATTATCTAATAATCCCCTATCCCCATTCCAACATGGTTTTTATATAGCAGAGATACCACTCTTATATCCTTATTGAATGTCATCTATTTTAATAGAAATGAAAATTCATTAGTGTCCCCAGTATTTCTTGATCTTTCTGAGACCTTCAGTACCATCTCACATGACAAATTTTCCAAAAACTACCTTCAATTAGCCTCTCCAACCAATCTGTCTCATGGTTTTCTTCATATCTCTCAGAACATAAAGTGCTAAGTGGCTCAGTCAGCCTCTTCTCTTCTCCCCATACCTGTAAGTGTACACCAAGGGTCTAATTTAAGCCAACTGCTATTCAACATCTTCATCAATGATCTGCCTTCTCAATCCAGCAACTCACCCATTATTCAATATACTTAGGCTATTACACAAAACACTTCTTCCATAGAAACTTGGCTAAAGGACTCTAACTTTGTTTTAAATCCCTCAAAAAACAAACTAATGCTGTTCACCCTAAAACCTACTCAAACTTCCTTACCCCCTTTCAAGCTCACATAACTAAACAGTGCCGCCATAGAAATCGTTAACACCAAACTCTTAGGACTTGCTATAAATAATAATCTCAAATTTGAAATTCATTTTCAAGTATTAATAAAAAAACATCAGACAGATCCAAAGCTTTCCTTTCAGAAACTACTAAGAAACAACTTGCCTCAGCACTTCTGCTATATACCCTATTATATCCTGCATCTGATCTCTCTAACCTATACTAGGCCCAACTCACTATCCTAGAACAAACTTCTAATAACCACCTTGTTTGCTGCTAATTCCCCTCAGTGAGCTCATTCCTGCTTAGCATTAAAACCATTGATCTGGCTTGAACTTCCTAACTTCTTCAGACTTTGTCAACATAAAACAAGCTCACAAAATCTTACATCCATCTACAATTCCTTTTCCCATTTTTGCACATTGGGTTAGGGTGTCACTGCAACAGTAAAGATCATCTAGAGCCAATGTTTACACCACGGGGTGGTTGGCCCTACTGTGGCAGTTCTTCCACACTACACACTCACACCTATGGCCAGTTTAGAGTGTCCAATCCACCTACTGCATGTCTTTGGAATGTGTGAGGAAACTGGAGAACCCATAGAAAACTCATAGGAACACAGGGGGAAAATGCAGACTCCACACAGGAGGCACCACAGACAAGAATCAAACCTGGGAACCTCTTGCTGTGAGGCAACAACACTATCCGCTGTGCCATTGTGCTGCCCTCACAAAATTTTACATCATTCAGACAAATGTTTCTCGTTCTAATTCTTCATGATCTGGTTTTCCTCTCCCAGTGCACTCAGATCATCTGACAAATTATTATCTACAACCACATTCTCCCATAACTCCAGTGATGAATCCCTCTAATGCTCTCAAGAATCTAAATTTTGGACCTCCATACCCATATCCCTTCAATAAACTGTTAATCCCTATCAATTTAAAACAAGATTAAAATCTCATTTACTCACTGTCAGGACCTGACCCTATTCTTCCTCTAATGATTAATTTCATCCAACTTCATCTTTTCTGCCTCATCTGTTTACTCCAATTACATCCTCCCTCTTTCCTAATACTTCCTTCCTTAACGATAAGGTACAACGTTTTTTGCTATTTCTTTTTGTTGTATTATGCCGTCATCTTGTAAAGTGAGCTTTTTTATTTTAAAATATGTAGTTTTTACTTTAGTAAATTCAGTAAATCTATATTAGGTTTAATAAACTGTTTTTTCTGTTTACTTCCTGATTCCATGTCATCTAGCCCCACCGTCTGATGATGTTCCCAAGGGGAGAAACAGTTTCTAGTGGGTTGGTATGTTTTCTGTAGTCTGCAGCAGAATTTATTACAAAGTAACCAGAATGCTGCACAATCACTGTTAGGGAGAAAAACTATGGATGTGTGAATCATCACCTCAATGACGATCTACTGTACAGTGAGTTTGTGTGTTATACCACAAGTAATTAGTGCTAGAAAGAAAACATTTGGAATAATTTGCTCTTGCAATAAAGTAATCATCCTAATTCCAGAGCAGACAATTGTTTACTACAGCATGACAGACAACTGTTTACTATGGTGTGACATCTGTGTTGTTACACTGTATGCCAAGTACAATAAACTTTATTAGGAATTTATTTGCAATGCACAGAGTGCACTCATTGCCCTTAAAGTGATCAATAAATCCACTGGTAGACAATGATTTATTAGTTTTACATCTGTTGTATTACACACAAACACCTTACTAAGAATCTTATCCTGTTCCAGCTTACTTGTTTTACCTTTCATTTTAATATAGCTGTGTTTATTTATTGAGTTATTGTCTGACTGAGTAACTGATTTCTGCTGCATTCGGATTACTTTGCAATAAAACCTGGTGCTGATTACAGAAAACATGCCAACCCACTGCAAAGTGTTTCTTCCCCTGTACTGCATCAGCCAAAAGGGTGGGGATTAATGACATGGGCTTAGAAAGTATTAAATGAGTTGCTCAGCATACAGTAAACAGAAATACTACATTATTAAAAGAATTTAATAAATATAGGTCAACTGACATAATTAAATTAAAAAAACTACACATTTTAGAGTAAGAAAGCCCAAGAAAGCATAATTAATGCAAAAAAGAAACAATAAAAAAGCTTTGCAGGTGATCTTTAAGCTGCTGAGGCATGCTTTGCAAATTTTATATTCTTCTTCTTTTTCTGAGTATGTTTCTGAACACTTCATACGCCAATAATAATAACTAAAATAAAAACACAGGGTAATGAAATAAAAATGAGACACTGGTGCTTTCCCACTTTTCTGTTGAAAAGAGAAGAATTCAGGGAATGGGTTTCGGAATTAATTCAGAAACTACTAGAGAAGATAGAATTTTCTTTTGAAAACAACTAGGGAGTGGTCTAAAATTAAAGTGGAGTTTGAAACTAGGGGGGAAATAAAAGAAAGGGAGATATGGTTAAACAGTAACAAGAATTATTCAGAGGGACTGAGAAATGTTAAAGTATTGCAAAATAGGGGGAATCTCAGAACAAGAAAAGGAGCAAATGGAAAATACTAAACAGAAAATAAGGGATTACTTAGACAATATGCATGAGTTTAGAAAGATTGCTGTTAAGCAACTGTTTTTTGATAATAATTCTACAACACAAAAACATTAGCGCAACAACTCAGTCAACAGAAAGTGGAAAGGGGTGTCACCAAGCTTAGGGAGCTAGCCTATAACAAGGAAGATAAAAAAAGACCCTGTAGAAGTATTAGAAATATTTTAGAAATGTTATGAAAGTTTGTATAAAGTAGAGAAATATGAAAATTATGAAAAGATGCAAATGGAAATGTCTATGGAAGAATTAAATATGCCAAGGTTAGCGGGAGATGAAACTCAGTTACTAACAGGATAGGAAGGGATCAGATAAAAATAGCTATGTATAACCAATCTACAGGAAATTCCCCAGGAATAGATGGTATTCCTGTGGAAATTTGGAGGGAAAAAACTGATAAAGATCTGGAAGGTTTTCTTTAATAGTATTTTAAGAGGAGGACAAGTACCAGCATCTTGGAAGAAGGCGGTGGTAACAGTAATACGTAAAGAGGGTAAAGATCCATCGGATCCAGCTTTATATAAGCCCATTTCAATATTAAACCATGATTATAAAGTGTTTAAGTCTATAATGGCTAAAAGAATGGCAAAAGTGATACCAAAATTGATAGATATGGATCAGTGTGGTTTTGTGGAGGGGAGACAAACATTTGACAATATTAACAGAACATTGATGATCCAGAGGGAAACAGAATGTAAGAAAGTACCACTTTTATTGGTAGGTCTTGAGGCAGAGAAAGCATTTGACAGAGTAGAGTTGGACTTCATGAGCAGGTCAATGGAAGCATTTGCTTTTTCCTATACAATTATAAGGTTGATTAGAAGAATATATGAGAGATCTGAGGTGCAAATTAAGGTGTGTGGGGTCCTCTCTGATAATTTCTGCTTGAACAGAGCAACCAGGCAGGGCTGTCTGCTTTACCCTTTGTTCTTTGCATTATATTTAGAACCACAAGCAAAGAAAATAAGGGATTCGGATATTCAAGGATATAGTTGCTATGGTAGTCAGGAAAAGCTGGCTCTATTTGTAGATTATATTATTTTATACATGACAAAACCAGAAAGGGACATTACAGTGTTGTGGAACATTTTAAGACAATTTCAGATCTTCTCAGGATACAAAATTAATGAAGCTAAAACAAAGGCAATAGCGGTAAATTATGTACCCACACATGATTTGGTCCAACAATATCCATATTTATGGGGACATGATAAAATGAAATATTTAGGAGTATGGATTAGAAATTATTCTGAGGTGGCAGCTAAGGATATGTGGGAAGAGACTAAACAGAAGATAATACAAAAATTGAGAAACTGGAAGTTTTGTTATATGGATATGGATACTAAGATACAAGCCATTAAAATGTTTTTAGTTCCTTTCTTCTTATACACAGGTCGGGCATGTTTTTATCAATCAAAGGAGAAGCTGTGGATAGCAATTAAAAAAGAGTTGAAGGATTTTTATCTGGGGAGGGAAGACAGCAAGGGTCAAGTGGGATAAGATGATTCTTTCAGTAAAACAAGGTGGACTAGGATTACCCAGTTTGAAGGGATATCTTAGAGCAACACAGTTAAGGCTCTTGTACATAGCACATGCAGAAAACTATAATTTAAAGTGGAAAGAAATGATGCTGATACAGGGAGGAAGCTCAAGAAATAAGGAGAGACTGGGATTTTGGATGCAGACTCTTAAGGAGAACAGCAAAAATCATACAGAGTATTATATTCATAAAATAGCAGGGAGTATTCTAAGAATCAAACCAGTATGAGAATGGAGAAAAGACATTTTGCCAATAGGGATGACTCTGGTCAGGGGTACAGATAATAGGCAAGGGGGGCTGGAATTTACTGGAGAAAACTGGCAAAGGAACCAAGGTATTGAGACCAAATAACTAGAAAGAGAAAGGTAATAGAATGAGAAGAGGCTAAGAATTTATTTGGACTGCAGGTTAGAGACTGCCTTCCTTATCAAGGATTGATATAAGCATATAGGCAAAGAGAAAGAAATGGAGGGCTCCTGGATGAAAGACCAGCACTGGTAGAGTTTTTAATAGAATCTAGAACAGAAGCTGACATTAAAAAGGAAATAATTAGTAAAACATACAAAATACTGCATGATAATTATAAGAATCAATCAGAGGAGCTTTCTAAGGACTGGGAAGAGAGACTGGATAAGCAATTCACAAAGACACAATTGGAGGATATATGTATATCTCACAAATATGTAGCAAGGTCTAGAAAATTTAGGATCTTTGCCTTGAAGTGTTTTCATAGGTATTTTTATACCCCAAGTAGACTCCAAAGAATTCTCCCTCAAGTGGATACCAAGTGCTGGAGGTGTGATGGGCAAGAAAAAGGTGGCTCGGAACATATTTTTTGGGAGTGTAATGAACTGACAGACTTTGGGGAGTCCCTGCAGACTGCTCTGTCACCGATGCTGGGTGAGCAGATTGGATTGACTTGGGAGATGATGTTTTTGAGTTATGATGCAGAATCGGAATTGCCTAGACATAGTAAAGCCTTGCAGAGTCTAATTATGGTGGCTGCCAAAAAATCAATTACTAGAAAATGGAAATCAAAGTCTAGACCAACTTTACTAGAAGTAGTGAATATAGTAACAGAGATAAAACAACTGGAATTGGGATCTTTAGAAAAGGAAGGGAACAAACTATATAGGAAAAATGGGAATTGTGGGAACAATATATGCAGAACAGGAATGAGGTTTAAGAAGCAGGATTTGAATGAGCCATAAAATGCTTAACTGACAATGAGTGGATAGATTATAACTGATGTATAATGTTTACAACTACAGTTGTTTCAATTGTGTCTGTGATGTATACTGTTTGCAACTAAAGTGGTGTCATGTTGTTTGTTTTTCATTTGTATAAATGTAAGATTGCCTATGTTGTGTGAAAATTTAATAAAGATGTTTGTTGGGAAAAAATATGTTTCTGAACACTTAAACTGCTTATATTGCATTCTTCATGCATATACTATGGTAATATGTCATTTCGTGCATAAACTATTTCAGTATGTGTAACTTGTTTAATCTTATACATATCTTGTACTATATGCTAAACTTACACATTTTTGTAAAAGTCTTTGTGCTAATTACTTGTATCACCCTGAAGCTTTTTCTACCTGGGCCTCCACTAAGGAGATGGGCTTTCCCACTAAACAAACACAGATAAATAAATAAATAAATAAACACACACACACACACACACACACACACACACACACACACACACACATACACACACACACACACGCACACATATATGTATTGTATCTTTGTTTATTACACCCTTGAAACTTCAGCCACTTTGTTTTATCCATTTGAGGTTTGTAGAACCTAAATAGGCAACAGACAGGCTACTAGACAGTGAGAACCAAAGATAAGCTCATGGCACAGGTAGCCATGGCAACTAAGTTCAGCTCCCTTATGATCAGTCTGGTCAAATGTCTTATGAATGGAGCAACTAACGAGGCTGGGTTTAAAACTACGAACTGCTGTCACTACTTATTCCCTCCTTATACTTTTTGTTCAAGACAGCAGTGTGACATTTATGAATGCTGTCTTTGGAGTTACTGCCATATCTCTCAACATCTTAGTGCATTAAATCTAAACAAAGCCTAAAATAATGGGAAGACAATGCCCCAAAACTAGGGGAAATATTTTAAACATTGCTCTTATTAACTTATAAAGTTGCTAGAATAACAGGATTTGTTGTTAATATGCATTTTTCCTGAAGGATGTGAAGTCTGAAACTCAAATGTATGTAGTTAGTGAGTGATATTAGTTATAACTGATTTGCCAGAAAACCGCACTATTTACAAGGCACAAACCAAAAATATGAGAGAAATCTGGACATTCTGAGAAAATCTGGACAGTTGAGAGATATGGGTGCCATTCTTTTGGCCAGATAGCGGCAATCTCTAACGATCATAAAATAAAAAGGACAATTCCTTACTACTGGGGGTCAGGGGGTTGTTTCACACTCAAGAGTGGATCTTCATCAAGATTCATAAAGGACTATGGTCCTGCCAGAATCAATGGGGCCCTGAGATGTTCTGCAGCAGTATGCTGACTGAAGCAGAGATAAAGGTCTTCAACATTTTCAAGATGGTTGTCAGATTCCCCTTCAGGATGGTGAACAGCAGTCCTGACTCACATCCTGACCATCCTTTTTGAGAGAGAGCTAGAGAGGATTTATCCCAAAAACATCAGAGTGGAACCAACTCACTACAGAAGTATGGGAAAGGAAAGTGGAAACCAAAAGTTATCAGCTGAAGGTTTGTTTCTGTCTCACTTCCAACTTTCTGTAATTGCTGTCTGTTCCACCATGCCAGAAGGTAGCCATGAGGAAGGAGATGCTGAAGTTCGTCAACACAAGATTCAGCTATCTCTATCTCACAGATCAACAGGGCAAGGATTACAGCAATGAATGCATGGTCACTACTTTAACAATGTGTTTTAGAGATCAAGTAGCTTTTTAAATACGAAACATCAAACCAAAGAAAACACAAAAACGCCGTTCCAGGTATCAATAAAGGCTGCCCTCCTTATTCAGTTAAAAAATTTCAGCAGGTCATTTCCACATAAAACCTCTTTTATTTAACTTACAAACAAGAAACAAATTATCCACTCTTGTGGGCATCCTATTAAACATACCCCAAATCACATTATACACTTTTTTATCCATCCCACTTCCATGTGGTATGTCAAAGTCAAGTACGGTAATTCACCATCTATTAATTCGGAATTGTAAGTGACTCTCTTGTTTGTAAAACTTCCACCATTGGTCAATAGGGGTAAATAAGTTATACCCCATCCTTCCACCACAACTTTCTTCATAGTGTTGATTAATTCATCAGGATACCCCCTTTCCCTAAACATATTTTGAACATTGTCTATTTCTTTTATAAAATCAGATTTATCAGATCTCATCCTTGCTACTCTAATCATCTGCCCCTTAATAATATTCTTTTTAAGATTGTGTGGGTGGTCACTCTCATAGTGTAAATATGAATTGGAATAGCATTCCTTTCTGTATATACTAGATCTGTATACCTTGTTTGTATGATCTTTTTTCAACATGACATCCAAATAGTGTATTTCATCTACACCAATTTCATAATTACAATACCGAATTAATGGACAGCAATTAATAATTAAGCTTCCATATTGTGTAAATGGGTGATTTGGGATTGCAAATTCAGATACCTTCTTTTCAGCCTGTATACTTCTTGTGCCAGTTATATGAAGAAGAGGGGGTAATCACATCTTTTACACAAGTCTTCAGCTGGTCTTCATGTTCAGATGGGAAAAATATATTGTACGTAGCAGTGACCCCACTTTAGATGGGCATCCTAAGGAAGGAAGCAATAATATTTACAACAGTGGAACTACCAAGAACTGAGCTGTGTTTATTAGGAAGGGGTGATATTATATAAGACATTGTTACTGTCTGGGGTGGGTGTGTTAAGAGTGAGGGAGATGCTGTATGAAACTGTGACACTGCCAGGAACAGTTATGGTGATAAAGCAAGTAGGGTTTTCATTTATGTGTGATGCCAGGAACAAGAATGCAAGTGTGTGTGTGTGTGTGTGTGTGTGTGTGTGTGTGTGTGTGTGTGTGTGCGCGTGTGTGTGCACGCGTGCACGCGCTGACACGCATGCACAAGCACATCAGTGTGTGTCTGAGATGCAACAGATTTTAACATTGCAATAACTAATTGCACATTCCCTGTGCAACTATACATATATTTAATAGCTGTAAGAATACCACAGTGAAAACACAGTTCAGTTTGGTCAAAGTATAGCTTGATTTTGTGATGTTGGGATATAGCAGACAGGAATTATATATACATTTTTGATTACAATCAACACTGTTAACAAGGAATATATGCAGTTTTATTCTGAAATCTTTCAAATCAGTAGTTTTCCATGTATATGCAGGAAGGGAATGTCACGTAGCAGGAATAAGGACTGAAAGTGTGTGATCATCATCTTACAGTTTATTGACAGGCTATAGTAAGCTGACAGCACCACCACTGTGACCTGTCCTGACTATATTGCTCTTCTATTTACAAAAACCTACAGGTTAAACGTGCTCAGTATGTAATCCAAAACTGAAGTGTGAGAAGAAAAGATATAATAGATGGAGTTCTGCCAGCTCCATAATTGGGAGCAAGTTGAGAGTGGAATTTATTAGTTGCTTTGTTTTTGTTGATAGCACACTGTTTGCTGTTTTAGTATATGGTGTAGTATTTTACCTTTTTTAATTATGGCTCAGATGATAGTGCTAGGAATGTACAAGTTAGTGGTTTCCAGCTCTCTACAAAACTATGGGAATACAGCTGCCAACACTAAGTTGTAGCTCATCCGTGATTTTCTGCTTTCCATTTTTTTTTACCTTGGAAACTGCAACTGGAGCTAATGTTACTATACTCTTTGTTTTACTTAGCGTAAGTTGTCAGGGTAGCCATAGCTGCACAGGGCTGCCAAAAACTCCTGTCATTTTCCAAGCTTTCTGCTGGTGCTGATATTGCTGCTTTTTGCCATCCTGAGTCATGCTGCACTGAGGGACTTCAAGAAGTCTCAGTGATTCTGGGACGGCACCACTTAGCTGATAGACTGTGGCTGGATTGTTTTTGTTGATTCCTACCTGTTGCTACATCTATGTCTGCAATGCTAAACTGCTGGATTGTTGCCGGATTGTTCTTATTGAGCCTGACCATTGTGATGTTAACTCCTTAGTGCTGCTGTTTGACAACACTATATGGATGGAGTTCTCTGCTGATAGAGAGAAATGGAGAAGAGAGAGGCTGTATAAGTACTAAATTCTGCTTGACTTCTGCTCCTTGTTTGGTTGCCATTTAGATTAATTTTCATAGATGTATTAATTTTCTCCAGTACTGACACTGTAGGTTAGTGTAAGAGGGGTGCTTACTCCTGAGTATTTCATTTTTTGGATGCGATGTTTTACTGAGGCCCTATGTGCCCGAGTTGGAGGAAAGTAAGGTGCATGTTAAAGATCCTATGTCTTTCGGCTTTTCCCGGTTAGGGGTTGCCAAAGTGGGACGGTGCCGAGGTGCCAGCCCGACACCCAGCCTTCAAAGAAGGCAGACCCATTCATGCACGCATCTACCTGCATGTCTTTAAATGTCACTCGACCATGGGGAGGACATGCAGACTCCACAAAGAAGGCGCTCCAGCCAAGAATCGAACGGCAGAACCTCTCGCTGTGAGGCGACAATGCTAACCACTGCACCACCGTGGGCACCTACCAAAAAGAGTAGGGGAAGTTCCCAAATGCCCTGGTCAAATTTCCCCTCCTCAGTTTGAATACCATCTCAGGGCTCCCTGAAAAGAGGCCATTGACCTAGTGGGACTAAAGCAGTCAACAAAGTGTAAATGGTTGAACAAGATTAATATCACCACAGTGTTTAGTAGTGATGATGCCAAACTTCACGACACCCATGCAGATGGACAATAGAGGTACGACTGCTGAATACTACACAAATGCACTTTATAAGCACTTACATGAGTGCATGGATAGTGCTATCCCTAACAGAACCAAGATGCTATCCTCCAAAAAAGGGAAGCCAATCTGGTGGTCCCCTGCCATAAACAAACTCTACAACAAAAGAAAGAAACTGTTGCAAAAAAGAGTAAAATCCCATGATTGGAGGAACTCCCTGGTCAGCCTCAGTAAGAAGCTGAGATCCCTCAAAAAATTCTTCAAAGCTAGTTACGAAAACAAAATCGCCACTGATTCTAAAGACAACCACAAATCATTCTGTAGCTTTTCAAGAATCTCAATAGCAACACTCAGATCTGCTCTGAGTTACAGCACAATGGCACTAAATATACAGAACCAACTGATATTGCCAACATCCTGGCAGATAGGTTCAGTGCTAACTTTACCCTCCTCTCACCCACTAATGGGCCCATCTCTATACCAGAAGAATGCAAAGTTCCTGTAATCACAGTTGCACAGGTAAAAACCACACTCTCCAAAGCCAAGAACACAGCATCTATGGGACCTGACAACATCCCAGGCTGCATTCTACACGAACTGCAGAATAAACTGGCACCCCACCTAAGCACCATGTTCAATCACAGCCTTACCTCAGGCTTTGTGCCCACTAAATAGCGGACAGTGATAGTTATCCCACCCAACAAAGGGGGAGTCACCACGGACCCTGGGAACTACCGCCTCATTAGCCTAACAAGCCTGGTCTGCAAGGCCATGGAATGTATCATCATGGAACTTATAAACAAAGACATTGATAATCTCCAAACTCTGGACCCCACCCAGTTTGGGTTTGTAAAAGGCAGATCATGTCTCCTAAACCTGATGGACTTCTTTGAAGCAGTCACCAAAGCCGTAGATGTGGGTAAGGTGGTTCACACAGCCTATCTAGATTTCGCCAAGGCTTTTGACACCATTCCCCCACTCTGGAATTATAGATAAACTCACTAAACTAGGTATAAATCCCTATGTCACAAGATGGGTTGCCAACTGGCTCACTGACAGAACCCACACTGTGAAAGTAGCAGACTCCAAATCCGACTTCAGACCAGTGACAAGTGGAGTACCACTGGGTTCAGTCCTGGGTCCTCTCCTGTTTGGTATCTACTTTTCTAAAGTACAGGCTAACACAGAAGGTCTTTGGCTAATGAAGTTCGCAGATGACTGCAAACTAGGAGCCATAATCGAAACTCCTAACAATGTGGACATCCTACAAAAGAGCCTCACTGAAACAGATGCCTGGTGTCAAAGCCATGGCCTCAAGCTCAATGCCAGAAAGTGCATTGTCATCCCCTTTGGTAGAAACTCTGTACCCATGAGCTACCACATAGGTGGTAGTCTACTTAGCACCAAAAGTGTGATAAGAGAAATTGGGACACAGGTGGACAGTAGTCTCTCCTTTGATAATCACATTGCCACAGTAGTAAGGAAATCCTTCTACATGGCACACCTCATCACAAGAGGTTTCTCATCCAGGAAAAAAGAGGTAATTGTTCCCCTCTGCTCATCACTCAGTAGATCCATTATAGAGTACAATGCCCATTTTGGTTTGTACCTCACAAGACATCTACAACAACTGGAAAGGCCGCAGAAATACCTCACAAAGAGGATTACCGGCCTCAAACAGATGCCCTATGCAGACCGTTTCAAATGACTCCAGCTTTACTCTGTCGCATGTCACCTACTCAGAGGTGATCTCTGCCTTCACATACAAAGCTTTGTCAAACCCAGAGCTGTTGGACATGCTCCACTTAAAGAAATCCCA
The DNA here is from genome assembly GCF_019279795.1 of Protopterus annectens. Classification (NCBI taxonomy): domain Eukaryota; kingdom Metazoa; phylum Chordata; order Ceratodontiformes; family Protopteridae; genus Protopterus; species Protopterus annectens. Next base: position 189,065,314 of record NC_056731.1, read on the forward strand.
ATTCCTCCGAGCAACATGCTCTAGGGACCTAAACCTTGTCACCACAATAAACAGAGTATGCTGGAGGGATAGATTCCTGTCCCAGAGACTTCCCATACTCTGGAACAAACTACCTATCTATATCAAACGAAGCTCCTCATTAGCACTCTTCAAGAAAAATCTTGATGATTGGATGAGAAATAGGAAATTCACCCAGGGGATCACCTCTGTGGCTGTGCTCGACAGGGGCATAGGAAAATAATTTTCTTGGGTGATGAAAGCCAGGGTACCATTTTGGCTAGGCTTATATAGGCCCTAGGGCCAATAGCCTAGTGCCTACCTATGAACCTATGATTTTGTATGACCTTAATACAGAAGAGGTAATAAGAGATCTGGGGACCCAGGTAGATAGTAATTTCTCCTTTGACAATCATATTGCCAAAGTAGTTAGGAAATCCTTCTATGTGGCCCATCTAATTACTAAGGGGTTCGCATCTAGAAATAAAGAGGTTATAGTGCCCCTCTACTCGTCACTCATCAGACCCATCATAGAGTACAATGCCCCATTTGGGATGTACCTCACAAGACACTTCCAACAGCTGGAAAGACCACAAAAGCACCTCACCAAGAGGATTACTGGCCTCAAACATATGTCCTATGCAGCCCGACTGAAAAAACTCCGGCTGTACTCAGTGGCATATCGCCAACTCAGAGGTGATCTCTGCCAGACTTTCAAAGCCATGTCCAACTCAGAATTGATGGACATGCTCCACCTAAAGAAATCCAAGTCACTGCGAGCCAAGCGCTCTAGTGAGCTAAACCTCACCACAACAATAAATGGAACATGCTGGAGGGATAGATTCCTGTCACAGGGACTCCCCATGCTTTGGAACAAAATTCCTAACTACATTAGGCAAAGCCCCTCACTAACACTCTTCAAGAGAAGCCTTGACGAGTGGATGGGTAACAGAAAATACACCCCTGGGATCACTTCATTGGCTCTGCTTGACAGAGGCTCAGTTAATTAATCAATGGGGTGGCGAATGCAGACACTCTGACTAGGCTTAAAAATGCCCTCAGGCAGATAGCCTAGTACCTACCTACGAACCTATGAACCTATTTCAAATGTAAGGTTATTGTGTTTTATTTGCTAAGGAGACATGCACCTTCCCTGAACTTTCCCCCATTTCATACCACTAAACAGAAATGTGATGTTAACGAATGCTTAAGTATAGAGTTTTGATTCTTCAGCCCTTGTTTGTCTACTGTGTGTGTCATTTAACCAGACTTTGCCCCTGGGTCACCCCTGAAAAGGGGCTGTGTGTCCAGTGAGCCTACCTGGTTAACAAACAGGATTATTATTATTATTAGAAAGTGCATTTATTTTTTAACTAGATTTGAAATAAATATACATATATGTCTCATATTCTGGTGTATAAAGATTTTATATATATATATATATATATATATATATATATATATATATATATATATATATATATATATATATATATATATATATGAGTCTGCTTTCACCCATCAAATTTACACTTCACTGAAACTAAGTTTCGCTAATCTGGTTTCGCGAAAGTGCATTTCCCCGGAAATGCACTTTCGTGAAACAACAGTTCACTGAAGAATTAACTCATTAACCCCGAGTACCATCTCATAGCGCCTCTGTGCTTACATCTGAGCGTGCTATGAGACGATTGAAAATGCAAGCTGTTACCCCCCGAGTGCTTTCCAGTAGTGCTAGTAAGTTTACAGACATAATGAAAGGCTATGGGTGAAAAATTAGTTGAAAAAGTAACTGAAGGTTGTCAGTTACTGTCTCAACTTATAATTTAGAGTGGTGTTACCTGATGGTCTTATTGGACTTTTATGAGAAAATCACCTTGGAATGCTTACTGTCCTTTCTTATGATTACACCTAAGCGGACTCCATCTGCGTTTTCTGAATGAAGCTGTGCCGGCCAATCAGATTCCTACAATGCAAACCACTGCTTGCATAACACCTCCACACCCGTTCTAAGTTTCCATTGTCCTACTTAAATTAATAGAGGGTCCAACAGCAGCTTTGTCCTTTTTTCCATACATGTGCAGACATTCGCTGCTTTGCTACTGGATACCGCTATTTTTTTTTTTTCTGGCCCCCTTGGATTGCTGGATTGAAGAGAGTACAGCCGCAGTCCCGCCGAAACTCAGTCAGCTGCAATGGAGCATCATACTTGTCTGCAGTGAGTGTGGTTGTGTGAGTGAATGCATGCATGAAAATAGAATGTCTGTTTGTGTAAAAGAATAGGAGACTGTGTGTGTGTGTGTGTGTGTGTGTGTGTGTGTGTGTGTGTGTGTGTGTGTGTGTGTGTGTGTGTGTGTGTGTGTGTGTGTGTGTGTGTGTGTGTGTATGACAGCGAGTGAGTATGTAAATTAACGGCTCAATCTAAGTAAAATGAGTTTTTTTGCTGCTTGTTTGCAGTTTGTAGGGTGGGGGAAGCTGTGGGTGAGTGTGGTTTTATGTCTGTCTGCTTGTGTGAGTGAATGCATGAAAGCAGAATGTATGTCTGTGTGAAAGAAGAGGAGACTGTGTGTGTGTGTGTGTGTGTGTGTGTGTGTGTGTGTGTGTGTGTGTGTGTGTGTGTGTGTGTGTGTGTGTGTATGGCAGTGATTGAGCATTCAGATAGAATCGAGCCGTTAATTTACAGTAGTAGTTGTAATTTTATATTAGTTGATAACTGTTTTTCCCAGGCTTGTGCTGATTAGTTTGATATGTAATGCTTGCTGTGTAGTCCTGTTTTTTTTTTTATGAAAACACTTGTTTAGTAAGCTTGCAGCCTATGCTTGAAGGATTTTGTATTTAAAGAGGTAGCCAAGCACCACGTGTGCTAGTTCTGGCCCCAGTTATGTGATAAGACTGTTCTACATGCAGCTGTGGGAATTCACTGCTTATTTTATCTTTTTCTTCTTCTTTTGGATCTTGCTTGTTGGTTCTTGTTTTGCACAATTTTGTATTCATATAAACCCTTTTGACAGCAAATATTGTAGTCCTTTTGAGTCTTCTGTGCGCTATTAGTTAGGTTTTCCGACTACCATTCGGGTTGTTTCTGCATCTTTAAAAAAGGGAGATAACATGTTTAGTACTTAATAAGCATCACATAATGTTTGGTGACATTTGCACTGTGTCTTGTATGCGGAATAGTAATTTCCGGGAAGTTGTTGCCACACGATTATAAGTATGTTTATAATGAGAATGCATGGCATCCCCAGAAGCTGTGTCTGAACATCTTAAGTGTGCAGCTGTGTTTTTAACTTATTGTGGTGGGAAATGTTTCAAAGAGTGCATGATATCGTACTGTAGTGTAGGTTAACTTGGTGGTTTAATGGAAAAAGTTTGTCCCTTACATGTTCATTATCCAAAATTCAGCTATGTTTGCGCTCTTCTTATCAAGCGTACATTGTTAGTCTGAATTGCATGAGCTCCTACTGTAGACAAGTACGTGTTGTATCATCAAAGAAATAGTTCGCGTACACCATAAGCAAGCATAAGTAATAAATAGCAATCTTATGAAATAGGCACTGGACCTGTGGTCAATCCTGTGACTTGTTTCATCTACCAGTATTTGTACACTTGCTCATTTTCCCCATTTGCGATAATTGTATGCTTCTTTATTTGTGCCACTATGTTTAGTCCCTGTTTTCGTTCCTTATAGTGCATCTTGCACAAAGCCTCTTGCGAGTAGCTTTGCCTTGGCATCTCTAGCAGGTTTTCTGTCTAAACTCTAAACCGATAATGGCAGCCTTGTGTTTAGTGCAGTCACAGTTTGGTGGGGCTGCCTTGGGATTCTCTGTTTAGCTGTAAAAATTGGATGACACTAGCATTTATAACCCCCCCCCCCTTTTTATTTTCTTAACCATTTTGTGTACTTCCATTTTCTTGTTAGATGTCTTTTAACCCTTATTTCTTGTCATCTTGTGCAAGTTAGTTTCTCTTGCCATTGACATTGTGCTTTTTTTTTCTTCCAGGGGATATCTGTTAACCCAAATTTCCTGTTGTGTTGGATTTTTTTTTCTGTCAGGCCGAAAAAAATAACTAGGTCGAGGTGAACACTTCCTGTCTTGCAGCTGCTGAAGGAAAGCGCTGTCATGTATTGCGGCCCTGCTTTTCTTGAGAAGTAGGAAGCATGATGGATGACAGCTCCAGCCTTTAATGTTTTGAGTATGTTTGAGGATCCCATTCAGGATTTCTGGTTTCTCCTAGGAGTACTATGTCATCCACTGTGCTTACACTGATGTAGCACGCAGTGACATCACATGCTTCTTGGTGTGTTTGTTGCTGAGTAAAGATGCTTTTTTGCTCACTAACAAGATAAAGGCAATTGGGTAGATTTTTCCCACTTCCTCCTTTCCCATCCTCACTGCAGTAGATAACAGGCAGATCGTTAGATAAGCAGCTGTACTCCAGCTGAACTTACAGAAGTAAATAATTCTGGACTTTTCTTTGGTAATGTAGAAAGATGCAACCCTTGTCTCTCCACAGTCTGTTTAGTGGTGTAGCTGGGGAAAAAGCGTCTCATTGTGATATGATTGTTTATGCAATAATGCGTGTCTCTTCTCAAAAAAAACACATTCACTGACTTGCATTCCAATGTTCATTTATGTTCTTTGCTACTTAAAACTTTGCTGGTAGTACCCTTGTTAGCCAATGCATACAGAATTACAACACAAGAAAATAACTGCAGAGCAGTTAAGTGAACTGAGGAGCTTGTAAATGTCCTTAACATTGTAAACTGTAGCCTTTTCAGACATCCCACTACCTTTAGTTAGATGCAAAGCTGACTTGACAGGATTAGGGTACTGGTTAAATCAGACAGGGTCTTACACTATAGAATTTTACACTATAGAATTTAGCAACTTCACTTTCCATATAACCAGGATAGTTTTGGAAAAGAATGCTATTTGCTAGTCAGTAAGTGCTACCTACAGTTGCTGGGCATGACTATGAGTATGGAATTTGTGCCTAGACATGGGACTCCTTTTGGGATACATATATTTACAATGAAGCAGATGATATTTTTTTGGTTAAAACTTTTATGTGGCGTCATTGTTGGTTGAGAAGAAGCTCTAAATGTTCTTGGATTATTTGAATGCAAATGCAAACAAGTTCTTCACTACTAATTATCTCAACATTTCTATAACTAAAACTCTGGATTGTTCTACAGTTACCAACTGTTACCATTTTATATGGTACATTTTCTAAAATCCTCTCCTTGTTTGCCATCAGTGGTCATTAAACATGACCATTCATTATGCTTCAGGTGAATTTGTAGCTGTAGTGATGACTGTGACAGGCTTTCTTGGGATTTAGTGCCTAGCTTTCATCATAGCATTATAACAAGTCTGGTAACCTTTACAGTAAAGACTGTGCCATGTGACAAGCTGTTACAGTACTGATCCCCAGGTCAAGGAGCCAGCTGGGGACCCTTAGACTCATTATTGCAAATGGGTGTTGGAGAAAGTGTAAATAAAGCAACTTTCCCTTTCTTTTCTTAAGAGTCAAGGAATCCTTTACATTCCTTGGTTTAATGCATCATACAAAGGGAGGCACGCTCAGGAGTGCAGGACCCTGTAGTGCTGTATGGTAGTGTCACCAATTTGAAAGTTAATCCAGTCACCTGCTGTGGAAATAGAACTCGCAGTTTTCTGCTCTTCCAGCACCAAAGGCGAGTGTGCTACCTACTGTGCCATTGACACTATCTATTGCATATAGCAAGCTTGATTAGTGTCTAGTTGCGCTACAATAGTAGACCCTAGGATAGCTTAGCAGAGAAGGGATGCAAGTAAAGACTGACGGTACAGAAAAGGGGTTAAAATGGATATTCAGAGGAGAAATGTAGGGGATCAAGATGAAAACCCACATTTCAGGCAATACTCAATATACACAGCTGCGATGCTGACTAACATGGTAAGAGGAGGATGGATATCTTGTGTATCCAGGAGACAAAATGGAAGGCAGTACAGCAAAGCCAACTGGCTTGGGATCCAGAGTCTGCTATTCAGGAGGACAGGCTAGAAATGGTGTGGGAACTGTGATGAGGGAGAGGCTTCAGAATACAGTGAGGGATGTCATCAGAAAGGTGAATGCTTCATTTTGGTTACTGCACATACTAGGAAATGCTACTGAAGAGTCGTTTGGGTAAATGTTTCATTTTGGTGATTATGCATACCTCTACATTTTACTGAAGGGGTCAGTTGGGTAAGTGTTTCATTTTGGTGCATGTCTCTACCTGGACATACTAATGAAGATGTTGCTTGGTGAAATAATTCATTGAATATCAGGGAAGTGCTTCTGCATACATGGTCAGAATGCCACAACATGTTTGGGTGGGATGAAAGAGATATATTATACTGTTGATTTTTGGCATAGCTCACCCAGATATTTTGGACAATATTGCTGCCTTTTTCACTGCTGTGTCTTATTCTAACTTGAGGGATGATTGGGCAAGATAAAATGATTTACTACTTTTGGATCAGCCAGGTAATTTACATATTTCTGACTGTCATTTCTGTTTATGATTATACTCAGTGTTTGGCTCAGTGACATACATGTTATCACTTGCATAAAAGTACCAGCATGAAATAACCATATATTTTGGGCAATATTCCTGGCTCTGGTAGTCATGTGTGGGAGGGCTCAGTAATATCTAAGTGTTATACTGTTTGACTGAATGACTCGGGTCTTCTCTTTACTGATGATACTGAGTCTGTGTTACATAACAGCTGCACAATGTAATATAATGACTGCCTACTCAACAGGTTATGTGCAGCAATTATCACCTGTGTCTCTGCATACTTACCTTTGCAGTAATGAAAGGAAGGTCATTATCACATTAGCAATATGTGCAGTTACAATAGAGCAGTTAGTGATTATCACTTTTGTGTGTGTGTGTGTGTGTGTGTGTGTGTGTGTGTGTGTGTGTGTGTTTATCACTTGTGTGTGTGTGTGTGTGTGTGTGTGTGTGTGTGTGTGTGTGTGTGTATGTGTATGTGTATGTGTGTAGTAGCTATGTATCTCTGCAGTGTCATCACCACTTATGTACCTAATGAAAAGAATAATGCCCCTGTGGATAGGAGTGAAGATCTGGGTGGTCTAACCAGGTAATGCATTATGATATATATATATATATATATATATATATATATATATATGTTTGCATTTTCTTTCCTGTGCAGGTTCGTCCACCTTCTGATACTGACATGGCTTCATGAGCAGGAGAACAAGTGAGAGTGTGGGTATGTGGCCATTCCTACTTTCACTGGGCTGCCAGCCATGCCTCCATAACTGAAAACCAGTACAACTTGAGCTTCCCCACATCCAGTGTGAAGGTATACTGGAATGCAAGAAGAGGTATGCATTGGAGCGGAGTACTGCAGTTGTTGGAAGAGAAGTGTTCCATCTAACCTGAGCTCGACATCCTTGTGCTTCACATTGGAGGGAATGATGTCATCAGTCAACCATGCGGAAGGCTATGGTTTCAAATCACAGAAATGTTTGAACACCTGCAGTCGTGGTGGCCACGTTGTCATTTTGTGTGGTCTGACATAATTCCTCGACAGATATAGAAAAACAGCAAAGAGTCAATGGATAGCACACAAGGCCAGACAATTACAGAATGGGTTCATGCATGGCTTGATGCACAGGGTTGGTGGATCTATAATCTGTCATGACAGCATCACCGCAGAAGATGTTCACCTGTTAAGAAGGTATGGCGTTCACCTAACTGAGGAGAGCATTGCATTGTTCTTGACTGACCTCCACAATGGCGTGAAGAGAGCTATGCAGGATTGGTAATATGCAGCTTGTGAGAAGAATGGAAAACACCCATGACCAAGTAGGGACCAGTATGGTAAGTAAAACTCTTATGAAATGTGTTGTGTAAAATATATTTTTATGAGTTTGGCAAATAACTTTGGTAAGGAGCTGGTGAAGATGCTGAGAAAGAACAACTGTTTCAGGAGAGTGCTAGCACGTACAATCTAAGATGTCAGTAACCATCCTGCAATACTTTATTCTGCTTTTATCAGGCATGTGTAGAGTTTAGATGACAGGAAGGGCTTAGTAATACTTGATCCCTTGGGACCAGTGCTGAATGGACACATGTAAAGAGAAATGGCATAGGTAAGGCAGACTGCTGATGCTGAAGGAGGTCATGAGACTGCAGTGGTATCAGCTGTCTGAGTGGGTAGCCAGCACAGCTGTCGGACAGATCAGATGGCCTTGCCTGCCACTGAAGTCCCATGCCTGCCCTGGGTTCATTAGTGGAGTGGTGGCCCTTACCTTGCTTTTTCTCTTTACATGTACCCATTCAGCAGTATGTTGGCTACACCAAGAATCTGTATATTTACAATCATATGTGTCTACATGGTAAAACAACTGCTTCTGAATGCTGTACACATGTACATATATCAGTTTTGTTAGGACTCGGGTTATGGAAATTATGATTTTTTCATATTTTGGTAAATAACTTTGCAAGGGAGCATGTCAGTGTGCCAAGTAATACCTCATTTTGAAGACAGTATTGATAGTTCCAACATGGTAAAAGAATTGTGCCTGTATGTTGTAATTATAGACAAACTCACTAAACTAGGTATAAATCCCTATGTCACAAGATGGGTTGCCAACTGGCTCACTGATCGAATCCACACTGTGAAAGTAGAAGACTCTAAATCCAACTTCAGACCAGTGACAAGTGGAGTACCACAGGGTTCAGTCCTGGGTCCTCTCCTGTTTGATATCTACTTCTCTGAAGTACAGGCTAACACAGAAGGTCTTTGGCTAACAAAGTTCGCAGATGACTGCAAACTAGAAGCCATAATCAAATCTCCTTACGATGTGAACATCCTACAAAAGGGTCTCACTGAGTAAAATGCCTGGTGTCAAAGCCATGGCCTCAAGCTCAATGCCAAAAAGTGCATTGTCATCCCTTTTGGTAAAAACTCTGTACCCATGAACTACCACATAGGCGGTAGTCTACTTAACACCAAAAGTGTGATAAGAGACCTTGGGACACATGTGGACAGTAGTCTCTCCTTTGATAATCACATTGCCACAGTAGTCAGGAAATCCTTCTACGTGGCATACCTCATCGCAAAAGGTTTCTCATCCAGGAAAAAAGAGGTCATTGTTCCCCTCTCCTCATCACTCATTCGACCCATTATAGAGTACAACGCCCCTTTTGTTATGTACCTTACAAGACATCTACAACAACTGGAAAGGCCACAGAAATACCTCACAAAGAGGATTACTGGCCTCAAATAGATGCCCTACACAGACTGTCTCAAAAAACTCCAGCTTTACTCTGTCGCATATCGCCTACTCTAAGGCGATTTCTGCCTAACATACAAAGCTATGTCAAACCCAGAACTGTTGGACATGCTCCATGTAAAGAAATCCCAATCCCTCCGAGATACACACTCTAGGGACCTAAACCTTGTCACCACAATAAACAGAACATGCTGGAGGGATAGATTCCTGTCTCAGAGACTTCCCATACTCTGGAACAAACTACCTATCTATGTCAAACAAAACTCCTCATTAGCACTCTTCAAGAAAAATCTTGATGATTGTATGGGAGATAGGAAATTCACCCCAGGGGATCACTTCTGTGGCTGTGCTTGACAGGGCACAGGAAAATAATTTTCTTGGGTGGCAAAAGCCAGGATCCCATTTGGCTAGGCTTATAGGCCCTAGGGCAACAGCCTAGTACCTACCTATGAACCTATGTGCAGATATCAAATTTGTTTTGGACTTAGGTTATGGAAATTATGATTTGTTTCATATTTTGGTAAATAACTTTGCAAGGGAGCATCTGAATGTGCCAAGTAATACCTCATTTTGAAGACAGTATTGCTGGTTCCAACATGGTAAAAGAATTGTGCTTCTTTTCTTGATGTCAGTATCTTTTCTGAGAATGGAATTCTACATACATCTGTTTTTAAGAAAGAGACTTATGTAGGTAGATATGTACATGCGGATAGCATGCATGCCCCTCATGTTTTTCGAGGTGTGGTTAAGTCTCAATTCATTAGAGTAAGCAGACTTAATACGGATAATACTATTTTTTGTGAACAGTTAAATGATACATTTAAAGATTTTCTTGATTGTGGCTATGAAATGACTGTTTTGAATGAATTAAAAAATTATGTTTCTATTAACAGAGACACATTATATGTTCCATATTTTAGGAATCCATATCCTGTAAATCATGACATTACAGTAGGTTTAATCATTAACCCTGGTGTACAAAGATTCAGATATGTAACTAGTTTTGCTAGTAAGGTTACTCTTGTTAAGCGCACAATCTTTAAGTATTGGCCTATTTTGATGGCATCGCCTGAAATTATGAAATTATTAGGTAATAAACCATTTTTTAGTTTTAGAAATATGAGAAGCCTTAAAAACATGCTATGTTACAAGGACTTCTACTCTCCTTCTAAATTGATTTTTGATAGACCTATATGTTCTGTGTCCTATTTTGGTACTCATCCATGTCATCACTGCTCCTGTTGTTCTGACTTGGTCAATGTTTTGGAATCTACTAAATATGTGCATGTGAAAACACATTATACATACAACTTTCAAATAAAAGCCACGTGTACTTCTACCAACGTGGTATACATGGCATCATGTATTGCATGCCCTGCATACTATGTTGGTAAGACTACACGTAGACTTAAGGATAGGATCATTGAGCACAAGTCAGAAATCAGGAGGCAGTGTGCTCAGAATGCTTTATTCAAACACATTGAAACCTATGGTGATTCACACACATTTAGATTTAGGGTTATAGATTTGGTTGTTCCTTCGAATAGATGTGGTGATATTAATAATTCACTTGAAACTAAAGAACATCAATGGATAGTACGCCTAGGAGCTGATAATCCCCCTGGCATTAATAGTACTGTCAGCATTAAACCTATTCTTGTTGGATTACAACGCAATATAAAATGAGTATTTTATACCTTTATATTCATATGTATTTTTATGTATTTTTGTATTTATATATTTGAGAAAGTAAAATGTATTATATGCATACTTGTATGTGTATATATGTATATACACTTTTTAATAGTTTTTAAAAGCTTTTTTCAAATATATTTTCTTGAAACGTATTTTTTGAAATGTATTTTAAATTTGTCATATGACTTTGGCTGCAGTCACATGACTTTTTGGCTTGTATAAAAGCAGTTGCTTAGTGTATGTTTGTATTCAGTATTGAGAAAGGGTTATTCCCGAAAGCTTTGCGTTACATAAAGTCTTGTTCTCAACAATTTTGTGTGATTTTTTGGATTATCTGCAGCTCGACTTTCATTTCATTAGTGGAGTGGCAGTCCTTACCTTGCTTTTTCTCTTTACATGTACCCATGCAGCAGTATGTTGGCTACACCAAGAATCTGTATATTTACAATCATATGTGTCTACATGGTAAAACAACTGCTTCTGAATGCTGTACACATGTACATATATCAGTTTTGTTAGGACTCGGGTTATGGAAATTATGATTTTTTCATATTTTGGTAAATAACTTTGCAAGGGAGCATGTCAGTGTGCCAAGTAATACCTCATTTTGAAGACAGTATTGATAGTTCCAACATGGTAAAAGAATTGTGCCTGTATGTTGTAATTATAGACAAACTCACTAAACTAGGTATAAATCCCTATGTCACAAGATGGGTTGCCAACTGGCTCACTGATCGAATCCACACTGTGAAAGTAGAAGACTCTAAATCCAACTTCAGACCAGTGACAAGTGGAGTACCACAGGGTTCAGTCCTAGATCCTCTCCTGTTTGGTATCTACTTCTCTGAAGTACAGGCTAACACAGAAGGTCTTTGGCTAACAAAGTTCGCAGATGACTGCAAACTAGGAGCCATAATCAAATCTCCTTACGATGTGAACATCCTACAAAAGGGTCTCACTGAGTAAAATGCCTGGTGTCAAAGCCATGGCCTCAAGCTCAATGCCAAAAAGTGCATTGTCATCCCTTTTGGTAAAAACTCTGTACCCATGAACTACCACATAGGCGGTAGTCTACTTAACACTGAAAGAGTGATAAGAGACCTTGGGACACAGGTGGACAGTAGTCTCTCCTTTGATAATCACATTGCCACAGTAGTCAGGAAATCCTTCTACGTGGCATACCTCATCGCAAAAGGTTTGTCATCCAGGAAAAAAGAGGTCATTGTTCCCCTCTCCTCATCACTCATTCGACCCATTATAGAGTACAACACCCCTTTTGTTATGTACCTCACAAGACATCTACAACAACTGGAAAGGCCACAGAAATACCTCACAAAGAGGATTACTGGCCTCAAATAGATGCCCTACACAGACCGTCTCAAAAAACTCCAGCTTTACTCTGTTGCATATCGCCTACTCAGAGGCGATCTCTGCCTAACATACAAAGCTATGTCAAACCCAGAACTGTTGGACATGCTCCATGTAAAGAAATCCAAATCCCTCCGAGATACACACTCTAGGGACCTAAACCTTGTCACCACAATAAACAGAACATGCTGGAGGGATAGATTCCTGTCTCAGAGACTTCCCATAGTCTGGAACAAACTACCTATCTATGTCAAACAAAACTCCTCATTAGCACTCTTCAAGAAAAATCTTGATGATTGGATGGGAGATAGGAAATTCACCCCGGGGATCACTTCTGTGGCTCTGCTTGACAGGGGCACAGGAAAATAATTTTCTTTGGTGGCAAAAGCCAGGATCCCATTTGGCTAGGCTTATATAGGCCCTAGGGCCAACAGCCTAGTACCTACCTATGAACCTATGTGCAGATATCAAATTTGTTTTGGACTTAGGTTATGGAAATTATGATTTGTTTCATATTTTGGTAAATAACTTTGCAAGGGAGCATCTGAATGTGCCAAGTAATACCTCATTTTGAAGACAGTATTGCTGGTTCCAACATGGTAAAAGAATTGTGCCTGTATGTTGTACACACGTGCAAATATCAAAGTTTGTTTCAGACTTAGGTTATGGAAATTATGATTTTTTTCATATTTTTGTAAATAACTTTTCAGGGGAGCATCTGAATGTGATAAGTAATACCTAATTTTGAAGACAGTATTGATAGTTTTAAAATGGTAAAAGAATTATGCCTGTATGTTGTACATATGTGCAGATATCAAAGTTTGTTTCGGACTTAGGTTATGGAAATTATGATTTTTTTTTCATATTTTGGTAAATAACTTTGCAAGGGAGCATGTCAGTGTGCCAAATAATACCTCATTTTGAAGACAGTGTTACTCCTTACAACATGCTAAAAGAACTGTGTCTGTGCACTGTACACATGTACAGATATCACAGTTTGTTTAGTCTTGTATGATTATGAAAATGATACATTTACAATACTTCTCATTATTATGCCCGTATTTTTGCAAGGGAGCATGGTGATCACACAAATGATGCATCATACTGAAGCTGACATTCAGATGCACAACTTCTACACTGATATGTAGGCTCTGTCTGTTACAGGTGATGAGATATTATGCTTTGCTTATCAATTATGAGAAATAATATATTAATCATATTTCTGTGAATATCTCAAGAAAGGAGCATCACACAGCAATGGTTAAGGTACATTTTAAAGCTGACATTCATACCAACAAATTAAATTCAAATTGTATGGGTCTGAATGGTACATTGACCAAGATATTGTGCTTTGCTTTTCCAAAAAGGTAAAAAATATGCACAATATCAATATTCCTTGCCAAATATTTAATAATGACTTTGATATGCACTATCAGTATTTACACTGTTGGGAAGGTCAGTGTTGGCTGAACAACTTTCATGTTTACATTTTTAGTCTAGCTCTTATAGTTAAAGAGTTATGAACATTTGTTTTCTGTATGGCATTACAAATGGATTTTCTGAAAATGAGCTCAGGCTGCACTGTTGTTCTTATGCTGGAATTAAGCAGGCAGCTTTTTCTGAGCTGTTCAGGAGTGAATGAGTTAAAAAAAAAACAAATACACTACACTGACTTATGCAGGGTCAATTCCCACTGCACCCCCCACACCCTTCTACTAATATATACCAACTCCGAGATTGCACTACAGTGAAGAAAAGGGAAAATTCCCTTATCCCCACTGTAACGCAACCTCCAACAACAACCTCGGTCAAACTTAGTTTTGCTGAAGTGTAAATTCGATGGGTCAAAGTAGACCCATCTCTCTCTCTTTCTTTATATATATATATATATATATATATATATATATACATACATACACATATATACACACATATACACACACATATATATATATATATATATATATATATATATATATATGTATATATATATATATATATATATATATATATATATATATATATATATATATATATATATATATATATATATATATTCAAACACACACACACACACACACACACTCATAAATAATAAGGTATAGGTACAGTAGATAATACAGTTGAGAATGCATATATACATATAAATAATAAAGCACTATATGGTATAATGTTTTATGGTACAAGATTTCAGATTTCAGTGACTGTTTAGGAAAGTTATTACATTCGTCAAGCTTTGATTAGAGCCGGTCAATCCAAGGAGTTTAATGTTGGTTACTTTTCTCTATGTTTGGCACTACATACATAGTTTAAGATTTGTGATCCAGTCCTCTCAGTGGCAGCTTGCGTATTCTATGTAAGCAGCAGAAAGAATTTTGTCACGGTGCCATACAGCTGAATTTGCAGACATCACCGCTAAAGGCAGTTTGCTGAGAGTCATCTGTTACTGTACGCAGTACACCATACCACAGACAGCTTACATTTGCTTCTACTTTGGAGTAAGGACATAGTTATTATTTTAGAGTGAGTACTTGGTAAGTGTACACTATTTATAACCAAACAAGCTTTACAGAGTGTTATATTTTAGTCTGTGGAACTCATGTTTTCGGTACATGAACAATATCTATGCTGGTAACTATTTTTACACAAAAAAATCATATATGTAGTTTGTATGTGTGGTACAGTTCCTATAACCATGATATGAAATCATTTAAACTAGCTAAATTAGAAGGTCACAGTGTGCAAATTAAACATTCCATTCTCTCTATGCTACTTGCTGTTTTCAGTGGGGTTCAATTTTAAGAGACTATCCTGAATTTTGAATGTTTTCCAAGAGCTTAGTTAAAGGAAAATGCAGAGATAAACTTAATAGCTACACAATACTAATAACTTATTTAAAAATGCATAATGTTTTAATTCCTTTGTCATCTCAAAATAATCAAATAAATCAAAATATATAAAACGTTGATGATGGAATGCATGAATAACATTAGAAAGACATCTCATTGAAACAGACACGCACATACACACACGAACCCCGAAAGTGACATAAAAACTAGCTGTTAATTTGTCTGTTGCTATTTGTGGTCACACAGGGTACTGTCATTTTGTGGCAGTTCACAAATATGGAACTTCACTGGAACTAAAGACATGATGTGTAAAAGCTGCCAGGTGGTGTGTGCCCAGGAATTCCCGCAGCTATGGATGTCTGTTACAGCATGTAAGACAGCTATAAATTCTCCAGCAGTTAATATGTCTTTGAATGTTAAACTTCACTGCCGCATGGATTTGGTGCCAGAATTCTGAGTGTGATGCGTAATATAATCATTCATCTCTCCCTGAATCAAGTTAGTTATTTACAGTTCACAACTGACAGCTAAGAATATTTTATCTTAATTTATATATTTGTTATTGACAGCTAAGAATATTTTTATCTTAATTTATATATTTGTTATTGAAAGAATATAGTGCTCAGTAATTACATAAACTGAAACAAGGTATAATCTTCAGAAGGTAATTTTCAGAGCATTCCTAGGTATCTCTTACCTGGATAAACATTTAACTGGCAATGAACCCACTGGGGTAAACAAAATTAAACTTAGCATCATATGGATTGTTTTATTCATAAAAACTGGAAAGTGTATTCTCCCAAGAGTGGGCTAGATTATTATTTGCTATATATCCAGGTTGTAATGCATAAAATGCTTAAAAGACTTGTCATCATGTCTTAACA
>NC_056731.1:189386406-189476406 GCF_019279795.1 Protopterus annectens
TGATTAGTCTATGGTCTGATCTAACCAGTGAGGGGCTGACCTCCGGTGTGAAACACCGGTCGCCCATGTTAGTGATGACCAGGTCCAATATGCTGTCATCTCTGGTGGGGATGTTGACCAGTTGATCCAGGGCATTTGAGTTTATAAATTCTAGGAAGCGTTGGGGAAGGGAGTTAGTACTTGAGTAGTTCTCCAAGTTTATGTTTGGGTAATTGAAATCACCCAGTATTAGGGTGTTTGGTAGGACCTTCATATTTTTCAGTGTCTCCAGCAATGCAGAATGGGGATCCTGGGTCATGGTGGGTGATCTGTAGCAAGCGACAATTTGTATTGCAGTTTTGCCCATTGTTAGTTGCACATGGATGATCTCTGATGCATTGTGCTGCACCACTAACCTGGAGGTGAGGGTATCCTTGATGAATATGGATACACCCCTGCCTTTTGTGTTTCGGTCCTGGTTCTGTGGCCGAAAGGTATCGTTTGAGTTATAGCCTAGTAGTGCTGGGGTGCTCTGAGGAGCCTTAAACCAGGTTTCTGTTACTGCACAGATATCGATGTTCTCTATACTGAGGAGTGCCTCAAGTGCATGCATTCTGAGGTTTAGACTTCTGGCATTGAGTAGCATTACCAAGCAGTCCCAAATAGGAAGGCGGATGTGACCAAAATATTAATTGATTTAAAGCTATTCCTGAGGAAGAAAAATTTGGAGCTTATATTTCAAGATTAAGATGATGTTAAAAGAAACAGCGATTTAAAAAGAAAAAGTACATTTAACCCCCCCTTCATCCCCAACTCAAGAACTTTGAATTAATGATGGAAAGGAAAATTAGGGATGAATTATCTAAAGATAAATTAGGCTTTAATTTAACAAAGGAAGAAAATATGTTGCTTTATAGGTTGAGTAATGACCCTAATATTAAAGTTTGCAAACCTGATAAAGGTGAAGGAACTGTGATTATTGACCAGGTCATATATGATGCTAAAATGTTGGAATTATTAAATGATGAAACTAAATATGTAAGGGCATCTTTAAATGAGGTAAACATAGGTAATAGGAAGGTTAATATGGCCCTTTATGACCTATTAATTGAAGGTTCTATTGATAGTAAATTGTATAAATATTTAGAAGTGGAAAAACCTTTGACACCGATTATTTTTGGTGTTCCCAAAGTACATAAGTGTGTTTCCAATCCACCTATGAGACCAATTGTGGCTTCAGGTCAATCAATCACAGCTCCCATAGCAAAGTGGTTGGATATGAAATTGAAAGAGTTATCGATATCAGGAAATGGTGTGGTGATGGATTCATGGTCATTGCTGACTAACCTTACCCCTGAACTCTTTGATAAAGACATCACTTTTATAACTATTGATGTTGTTGATTTATTCTCATCAATCCCTCATGAGGAGGGTATGAGGTGGTTTGAGGAAGCCTTAGTTAGCTATGGCAAGTTTAATAATAATGAGTTCTACCTCATTCTCACCTTAATGGACATAGTATTATCAAATAATTTTATTTTCTATGAAGGAGAATTCTTTAAACAGATTCAAGGAATCGCAATGGGAGCCAGATGTGCCCCAACTTATACTAATATAATTTTGTCCGCCTGGGAAGAAAAATATATTATTAATTCTCCCTATAGACATTGTTGGAAATTATATAAACGTTTTTTTGGACGACATGTGTTTTTTGTGGATTGGCTCTGACGATGAATTTACAAATTTCTTTTCTTATATTTCTCAATCTACAGATTTTTTGAAATTTACTTTTCAAATAGATAAAATTGCCCTTAAGTATTTAGATTTATATGTTGGAAAAGATGACAGAGGTTTCTTTTCAAAAGAATTTAGGAAAGAAACCTTTTCAAACTCTTATTTGTCATTTAAAAGTGCCCACCCATACCATCAGAAAAAGGGAGTTATTAAGGGCCAGTTAGTGAGAGCCAGCCGTATGATTTCAAGAGATAAAGATTTTGAGGATGAATGTCTGTTGTTACAAAAAATGTTTTTGGAAAGAAACTACCCAAAATTCAAGAAGAAGTTAAAGCAGGCAGAGTGCATAAATTCAAACCCATTTTGGGTTTGGGTAGCGGTTATGAAGTAAAACCCGTTCAATATAAGAATGAGATGGATGGGAACTTAGTGATGGATTATAGTACACAAGCGGTAAAAATTAGAAGAATCCTGGAAGATGAATGGGCAAGATTCGGTGACATATCCGATCTGACAAGACTTTTTAAGCAACCACTTAAATGCACATACAGGAAAGGGAGATGTTTGAAAGCATTCTTTGAAACTAAAAATCATATACCAAAGGACAATAATAGGAAAGTAGGTACTTTTAAATGTGGCAGATGTCCACAATGCACATATATTCAAAATAAAAATGCAATTTACATAAGTAGCAGGGATATGTTCATTGAGAGTAAATGTTTTGCCAACTGTGAGACGAATGGCATAGTATATATTGCCTTGTGTAAAGTTTGCGAATCCTTTTATGTTGGCAAATCAGAAAGGAAACTTAAAAACAGAGTATATGAGCATTATTATGATATTAGAACGAATTGTGTGAATAATGCTCCATACAGGCATAAGGTGAATTGTCCAGAAGCAATTTTTAATTTCTTTGTATCGGAAGTAGTTAAAAAGGACATTAGAGGAGGACTATGGGAGACTTCTATAGAATATAGAGAGTTGGTATGGCAGCTAATACTTGAAGCAAGTAAAGATCCAGGCCTTAATGACCATATATCAATTGTGCCTGTTTTGAAGATGAGAGCAGCTAAATTATAGCTGACATAGTCCTCCAAAATATAGAGACTATTTGTATTAATAAATTTTATTTACACATATTATATACATGCTAGTTAGAATAGATTTTTTGTGTTTATTCTTGCGTTATATGTTTTATTTTCATATGCATATTTCCCAATTGGATTCCAAAATGTATTTTTGTAAGTTTCCATATTATGTATATATTCTTGTAAGTTTCCATATAAGGTATATATTTAAAAAAAATTTTAGCATTTTTTGCTAATTAATTAATCAATTTTTTATGACAATATTTATTATATATAAAATTTAAATTATTTATATATTTATTTCTAAGATATGTTTTTTATATGATCAAATATCGTGAATATTTATATGTAGTTAGGTTTTAATATATATATAGTATTATTTTTATTAACTTTTTATTAGCTGTATTGCACTTTCACTTACACCAGATGGCGCTGCTTGTACTGACTTATATATAGTTTCTTAAGTTTTTATAAGCTCCTTGAAAGTTTTCATAATGTATATGTATAGATGGCTTTTCGAAAAACATTAATATAAATGTAAATCTGGATAGATTTATTGGTTTTAAACATACACTCTGAAATTTTGAAAGGCCTTATAGGTGTATGATTATTTTTTTGTTGATAGAACAAATAAGCTATTTTTATACATTTTTTTCTGTGTATGTAAGAGGTTAAACTGCTGCCTATTTCATTCCAATTATTCAATTAATTGAAAGATAATTAATGCCTACGGCATATAAAAGGAGGGAGTTGAATGTGTTATGTGTGTTTTCTTGCTTTCTGAGGAAGACATTTAATCGAAAACGTACTGGTTTTTATATGCGTTAAGAGCGTTATTTCTGTGGATCAAATAAATCTTTTTGTATCGTGAGCTGAGCCTGATTTCCTCAAGTGTATTGCTTTTTGGTTAATTGAGTAGCATTACCCTCAGTTTTTGGTTACTTGTGCTATTTATGGTGGTGGGTTTATCTTTTGAGCCTTGCCTAAAAAAGGCACTATGAGGGCGGCAAGAGCCTTGGCTAGTATTCGAAAGCCTAAGGTTGACAGGTGCAAGCCATCTCTTGTGAAGCAACGTGGCTTGTCGAGCATGTCATCCCAGGTGGACAGATACTGGATCCCCTTTGAATGACACCAGAAACTTAGCCAATTGTTGAAATTGATAATTTTATCTTTATACTGTGGCATCATTCTTGGTGAGGGCAGGATGTTACTCAGAGTCAGGGTCATACCGGCCTGGGCTATGTGATCAGAGAGCTCTTCCATGTCTCTTTTCATGTAGTCCAGGGAGGTACGTCTGAGGTCATTCACACCAACATGGACAATGACAGAGTCATATTTGTACTGGAGTGACCTGAGTGCTTGTGTTATGTGGTGGATCCTGGCACCCGACAGGCAGCTAACTGTAACCTTCTCCTTGTCCAGCCTAGTTAGTGAGACATCAGTGTGCCTGACTATAGAGTTGCCTATTACTAGTGTGTTGGGTATGTTATTTTGCCATAAGGACTGTGATTGCATGACACACTGATTATGTGAAGTATGTGTTTCATGGTTGGTGAAGGGGTGTGGAGGTTGCTTGGATGTCTGCTTTGGAGGTCTCTGTTGCTTTTGCAGATTTTTATTTAGAGCCTCCGAGTATGTTTTCATGTATTCATGTGTGTTATTTGCCGGTGCTGGTTTATTAGGTCTATGTGAGACTGGTGGTGTGTTGCAAGTATTACCCTTCTCCTCTTGACTGTCAGTTCCAGTCTTGGGTTGAGAGAGCTTTGCCTCCAGTTTGGCTGTATAATTGCATCTCTCTCATATATTAGTGTTTGGTGGTAGGAGGAGAGGGCTGTCTGTGTACATGAGGCAGTTGTAACATTGCCTCAAAATGCCCAGATTCACCAGCTGGACTGGAGAGTACACTGGAAACTGCCCTTTGGAACATGCCTGAATAGGTAGAGTAAGCTGTTTTTTATGATTGGCTGGTGGGGACGAATAGAGAGCCTTGTCCTTCTGGACAGTATAGGGGGGTCTAGTGCTACGGTTAATTAGTGCTTGCTATGAGTTTTAAGCAAGTGCTTGACTGTGAAATGAATAGTTTGAGTGCTAAAGTTGAAGGTTTGTCTAGTTCCAAGGGAAAATTTACAGAGTAGACTTTGTGGAGCCGAGAATAGTATAACTCTAGCTAACCGCCACTGCCCAGTGTGCAAAACCGCACAAATGCAGTTTTTATAGCAGGGAAGTGAAAGAGAGAGAAATTAGGCCAAAATAGCCAATAAACTACTAACTTCTCGGCTGAAACCACTCCTCCAGGGACAGATAGGCTGCTCAAAGCTCCCCTCTCTTACAGGTGAACAGAGAAACGTCCTTCTATCCAAGTAAGGTATGGGCAACACAGAAACTTTTTTTTTCTCAAAAAATTTTTTATTAATTATATGAATAGCAAGACAATTAAAAGATTATACATAACAAGAAGGCATAAATGAACATATAACAATTTATCTAGTGATAACAACCTTCATGAGATTTTGATAAGTTATTTAGAAATAAAGCATACACCATATGTACACTATATACAAGTTAGGCAACCTGAGAGAAAAAAAAATATATATATATTTACCATTAACTATTTAATATGTTTAGAACCTTTTCTAACACAACCTTTCTAATAGCTTTTTTTTTTGGACTTCCACCTAAGTATCTTTGAGCATCAATAAATTTGAAAGCCATTTTCTGGAAAGTAACCCATTTTAATTTAGAACGATCAATCCAATTTTGTATTATATAAAGTTTTAGTAATGAGCAAATAAAAATGATAACATGAATATCAACTTTTGAAAGATGAATCAATGGAATATGTAGAATAGCAAATTCCCGTCACGTGGATTTTGATATCCCATTTTCTGCAGTCTGACTTTCAAAGATGTCCACAATCTGTGAGAAAAATGACAATACCATAGAATATGAAGGAGGTCTGCTTGGGGATGAGAACAGCATGAACACGAAGGGGACTTATTTGGGTTAAATTTGTTTAATTTGATTGGGGTAAAGTAGGCATCATTATTAATCATTAATTGTGTGTATGCTAATTTTTAAAAGGGATAAATTCCTTAGTGTGTCTAATAGCCAGGACTTTCTGAGATTCTGACAATTGGGAATTATAATTCAACCAAACATTAGATAAAAGACAGTTGTGGTCCATCATTAAAGAATTAATTAATTTATATGAGTTTGAGAGCATTTTATCAGATGATGAAAGTATTTTGATAATCGTGTTAAGGTTTTTCAATTGTGAGTCTATGGGGACCAGAGATACACATTTGTTTTTAATTATTGCTCTTAGTTGTGTAAGAATTGGTGAGTAATTCCAGTTTACTTTCAATAACTTACGCCAGTCAGATAAAGGCAAGTCAAGAGATTTCAAAACATCTCCTACTTTTAGATTTTTAATTAAAGGATAGTTTGTTAAGTTCAAAAGTTTATTGTCCAATAATATATTTGGGTTTAGATGAATTGGCTGAACATGGTGCGAGATCTTTTCTAGTTTACACATTTTGAGTAAGGTTTGGAAATCTCTAATCTTTTGTTTAAATACTGTAGATATATTTTTAATAAATAAACTATCCAGAGATAAAGGGAATAGCTTCAGGATTTAAATTATTAGAAATGACATAATTATACCATAATTTTATCCATAAAGAGTGATTTGGATAAGAAGTGTTATTGAATTTAGAGATAGTAAGAAGTTTATTGGATGAGACAATCAAATAATAGAGATAAAGATTAGGTAAACCCAAACCTCCCTTGTCCTTGAAAATGCCAATCTAGAATAGGAAATTCTAACAGATTTAGGGAACCATATGAATTTTGCCAAAGCTTTATTTACAGACTCAAAAAATTTTTGAAATTATCTGATCAGATGATGAGAATTGGTAAAAAATTTAGGCAGAATATTCATTTTAATAATGGCCACCCTTGAAAGAAATGAAAGGTTTAGATGCTTCCATCTGTCCATATCAGACAATATAGAGTTCCATAATTTATTAATATTATTTTGAAAGGAAGATTTATTATTGTGTTCTAAATTGATTCCTAAATATTTTATATTATAAGTAAACTGAAAATGATCGTCTGGAAACAAAAAAGATTTGTGTGCTAAATGATTTAAGGGAAAAATATGAGTTTTTGTAGAATTTAAAAGATAGTTGGAAACCAAAGAAAAATAATCAATAGAATTCATTATTTTTCTGTAATCAGATAATGGAGTTTGAAAGTAGATTACTAAATCATCCCCAAAAGCAGAGAAATGAATATTAGTATTAAGAATTCTAGGGATGTTATGAAAAGTATTTTGAGTAATAAACAATAGCAAAGGTTCTAAGTAAATGTTGAAAAGAAAAGGGGACAATGGACAACCCTGTCTTGTTCCTTTAGTGATCTTTATCGTAGCAGAAAATTGACCATTAATGAATAGTGTAGTAAACATATTCTTGTATAAAACTTTTAAAAATTTATAAAGAATAAGGGAATATTAAAACATAACATAGTTTGAAATAGAAAGTTCCAACATACTCTGTCAAAGGCATTTGATGCATCTATAATCAAAGCATATATAGGGTTTGGGTTTTTCTTAATGAGATGAAGTATAGTCTCTAAAGATAGAGTATTATCCCAAGCATGTCTCTGAGACATAAAACCTGATTGATCTGAGAGATAATTGAGGGTAAAATCCATTTCAATCTGTTAGCCAGAATAGATGACAGAATCTTAATATCCACGTTAATTAAAGAAATGGGTCTATAATTTACTGGGTCAGATTTATCCTTATTATTTTTTAGAATTAGAATGGTTTTGGATGTGTTCCAATGAATATCTGAGATATCATTAACTCTTATATGATTGTAAACTTTAAATAGAAAGGGAAGAACTACCAATTTGAAAGTTTTGAAAAATTCTGGAGTAAAACCATCAGGTCCCGGAGATTTACCCAATTTAAGATTATCTATTGAATCCGAGATTTCTTGTACCGATATAGGGTAGAAAGTAGTTTTTGCTGATTATCATTAAGTTTAGGGAACTGCAAAGAGTCTAAAAGAGTTTTGAGTGATTATCTTTAACAGAATTAGAAGAACCTGAATATAACTCAGTGTAAAGAGAGGTGAAAAGTTGAATAATCTCTTCATCAGTATTATATAATCTGTTATTATAAGATAAAGATGTAATATTTGGATTTCTGAAGTTAACTTTAATAATTCTCGCTAACAATTTAGATGGAACCTGGGCCCACTCTGAATATGAAGCAAGTAGCTTTTGTTCAGCTAAGGAGAGGTTATTTTGGTGAAGCAGAATTAAATCTTTCTGACAATCAAAAATTTGTTTTTCTAAAGTAGCATCATAGTTCAGACTAAGATGATTTTCCAACGAAGAAATTCTTGATTTTAAGAATTCCTCTTTCTTAAAGTATTGTTTTTTGAAAAAAGCAGCTTTACTAATAAATAAACCTCTTAGTCTTGCTTTACATGCAGCCCATTGTATGTCATAAGGAATGTCTGATGATTCAAGACTATTCACCATTTCATTTAGGATTTCTGAAGCTTGTTTGCAAATATCTTCATTTGACAATAAGTTATTATTTAAGGTCCACTTATTAAACATAGTTTTATTTTTGATATTGGGTTTTATGTTCAATTTTAGTGAAATTCTTGAGTGATCGAAAAGAATCTGGGTTCTGTAGTAAATTCCACAATATATTTTGAAATATAATCTGAAATTAGAAAGAAGTCTAATCTGGACCACGAATGATAGCACTTAGAATAATAAGTATATATATCATTCTTGTTTATATTTTTAACAGTGCGGAGGGGATCTATTAAATTATATTCTGTCATCAAATCATTTATAGCCAGAGTAGATTGAAGATTATAGGTGACAGTGGAGCGGGAACGATCAATTACAGGGTTTATAACTGCATTCCAGTCACCACCCACTATAATATGATGATCCTTATAGGATACAAGAATATTGTAAATTTTTAAAATGAAAGGCTGGAGAAGTTGTTTGACCGCAACTGAGCTACAAAATATAAGTATTTTTTGATTATTTTAACAGATTACTGTTTTTATAATTTAATATATATAAAGCACTTTGTCTATTCAGAATCTTCAGAAATCTTTTTCTGTTTAAAAACTTTCATAGCTTGTTGTCTTAGGCTATTTTGTCCCACCCTCCCTCCCTGTTGGTGTCTTGCTCTTATACTTGGTGGCTTTGCAGTTGCCGCCTACTGTGACACACCTCCCAGTCTAGTGTCATTAGCTCATTCTTCTTAATACAGAGAGAACATTTGATAAGGCCTTCTGTTCCTCCTTTTTCCCTTTCAAAAGTAAAACAAAACTTTTTTTTCTTCTTAGCCTGAACCTTCTTGTGTTCTGACTGTCCTTCTCAAACATATTGGAAATATACAGTATATTTCAGAGCATTTGTTATAACTGTATTTGCTATAACTGATTTAAGTATTTTTTTTCTGGCTTTTTGAATATTTACTGCTTAGCCTGTTTATACAGCTCTGCATTCTATTTAAACTGTTTTTGTGTTGATTAACTGTTTTGCACTCTTAAAAAAAGTTATTTGTTGCTTAATTTTACCTGTAGGCTAACACACTCAAGTGTGCTAGCCACTTAAAAGCATTTATAGCATTTACTGTCTGTTTTTTTCCTTGTCTCTGTAAAAAAAAAAAAAAAAAAAAAAAAAATCTCTTGTTTTCCCACCTTACTGAACTAGAGTAGTCCAGTTTCAGAGTTGCTGATCCCTGGGCTTTGTTTTTAGTTCCTGTTACTGCTCCATTGCCTTATTAGGAAGGAGTGAAGTTTCTTTGCTTACCAGTGGGAGTGGGAAGCACTGATCAGCCTTTTGTCCGAATTGGTGAAGTTTCAGCCAGAAACTAGTAGTCTATTGGTCGTTTTGGGCCAATTCCTAGCTCCTTTCAGCCCCTTTGCTATAAAACACGCTAAACACGTGTTTTCCAGCTTGTACCAACTCTGCACAGATCCTCGTGGTGGCCTGCAGAGTGATCCAAGCAGCAGAGAGCTAAAAGAGTGACTTTCTACCAGATATAAGTATTTTTTGTGGCTTTCCCACTGTTATTAAGCTAGCGACTGCATTTCGCCTGTTTTACTGCTACTTTAAGTGATTTCTGCATTTTACACTGTTTATTGCACTTTAAGTTACTAATTGTTGCAAATTGTTTCTGTAGGCTACACACTAAAGTGCGCTAGCCGATTTACAGCATTTATAGCATTTACTGTCTGTTTTTCCTTATCTCTGTAATAAAACAAAAAATTCTCTTGTTTTCCCACTTTACTGAACTAGAGTAGTCCAGTTTCAGAGTTGCTGATCCCTGGGCTTTGTTTTTAGTTCCTGTTACTGATCCATTGCCTTATTAGGAAGGAGGAAGTTTCTTTGCTTACCAGTGGGAGTGGGAAGCACTGAGCGGCCTTTTGTCCGATTTGGTGAAGTTTCAGCCAGAAACTAGTAGTCCATTGGTCGTTTTGGGCCAATTCCTAGCTCCCTTCAGCCCCCTGCTATAAAACACGCTAAACTGTACTGCTGATCTAACCAGCATATCCTATAACTGAAAAGTTCATCTCTACTTGATTCCCAAGTAGACTATTCTCTATCTGTAAAGCCTAGCACTTACTCCTACAGTACTTGCACCTTGATAAAGCACTCTTATTATAGATAGTACCCCACCAGCCCAAAACCCACTTCCCCCAGAGTCCTTTGAAAGTTCTTTATCTACTACTTCTAGTATGTCGAGGATCAGTTGCTAGTGTCCTCTCCAGCTCAACTGGTGAACCTGGGAATATTGAGGCAATGTTACAATTGCCTCATGTACACAGACAATCCTCTCCTTCTCCCACAAAACACAAATACATGCGAGAGATGCAACTATACGGCCAAACTGGAGGCTGAGCTCTCTCAACATAGGACTGGCAAGACCAGACAGGAGGAGAAGGCAACCACACACAATACATACCCAGTCACAAATGGTACCATCACAACTTCAAATCATACACATACTCACACAAAGACATACTTGGAGGCTCTGGTCAAAAATTTACCAAAACAGCAGAGGCCACCAAAGCAGACACCCAAACAACTACCACCTCACGACCCAACACATGCAACACATAGACCACACAGTCAGAGTGTCAAACAGTCACAGCCCTTAAGGCCAAACAAAATGCCAGACACACTTGTCATTGGTGATTCCATAGTCAGACACACTGGCGTCCGCTCACCAGACTGAGTAAGGAGAAGGTCACAGTAAGCTGCCTGTCGGGCTAGAATCCGCCACATAACGCAAGCACTCAGGTCTCTCAACAGCAGGTACAAGTACGACTCAGTCATTGTCCACGCTGGTGTCAACGACCTGAGACGTACCTCCTTGGACTACATGAAAAGGGACGTCGAGGAGCTCTCTGATTATGTAGCCCAGGCAGGTATGACCCTGACCTTGAGCAGTATCCTACCTTCACCTAGAATGATGCCACAATACAGTGATAAGATGATCAGCTTTAATAATTGGCTTAAATTCTGGTGTCATTCAAAGGGGATCCAATGTCTGTCTGCCTGGGATGACATGCTGGACAAGCCACGCTGCAAGGGACGGCTTGCACCTGTCACCCTGGGCTTCCGGATATTGGCAAAGGCTCTTGCCACCCCATAGTGCCTTTTTTAGGCAAGGCTCAAATTCTAAACCTACCACCCTAGAACACCAAAAAGGAAAAAAAACTAAGGGTAATGCTGCTCAATGCCAGAAGTCTCAATCTCAAGATGCACGCACTCGAGGCCCTTCTCAATATGGAGAACATCGATGTCTGTGCTGTGACAGAAACCTGGTTCAAGGCTCCTGAGAGCACCCCAGCACTAACAGGATTCACCTCATATCATACGTTCCGGCCCCAAAATCCGGACAACACCAAGAAAGGAGGGGGGGTGTCCATATTCATAAAGGACACCCACACCTCAAGGTTGGTGGCAACGCACGATGCATCGGAGACCATCCAGATGCAATTAACCATAAACAAGACTGCTCTGCAATTTGTAGCATGTTACAGGCCACCCTCTCAAACTCAGGAACCTCACATGGCCTTCCTGAAAACATTGGAGGGGATAAATGTATCTCCAAACACCATCATACTAGGTGACTTCAACTACCCTAATATAGACTGGGAACACTACTCAAGCCCGAACACTCTAACCCAAAGATTCCTGGAGTTCATAAACTCAAATGCCATGGAACAACTAGTCACCATCCCCACAAGAGGTGAAAACATACTTGATCTCATCATCACGAACATGGGATCAAAATGTTCAACACCGAAGTATACCCCTCACTGGTGAGATCAGATCATAAACTAATCTCGCTGGAGGTCCTCATCCCGCCCCACCTGAAACAAAAAGACCACAGTGAAAAACTTCTCAAAAGCCGATTTCACACTTCTAAAAACTAGTGTGGTCTCCTTTAAGGCCCCTGAGCCAGTGGTAAACATTACTCAAACCGCTGAATCACTTACAAATGCCTTCTACCAGCACCTACAGGACTGCATGGATCAGGCAATCCCAAACAAAACTAAGACTCTCTGTACCAAAGGCAAGCGTCCAGTCTGGTGGACCCCAGCCATAAACAAGCTCTATAACAAAAGGAGGAAGCTACTACAAGATAGAGCAAAATCCTTGAAAGGTAAGACACCTTTGATCATTATAAGTAAAAAACTAAGAGCTCTCATAAAATCATCCAAGGCAAATTTTGAGAGAAAAATCGCCAAGGACTCTAAAGACAATCATAAGGCCTTCTTTAGCTATGTTAGAAACCTAGGAGGAAACTCCCAGATATGCTCAGAATTAGTTCAAAATGATGTGAAAATTACTGAACCTACACACATTGCTAACATACTGACTGACAGGTTCAGTGCAAACTTCTCCCCTCCCCAAAAGGAGAGATATCTATTCCAGAGGATTGTAGCCCCAAACATCTCCAACGCCCAGGTGAGAACTGCCCTCACTAAGGCAAAAACACAGCATCCATGGGACGGATGGTGTCCCGGCTGTGTGCTTCATGAACTCAACGAGGAATTAAACCCACAGTTAGGACAGCTGTTTAAGCTTAGCCTCACCTCAGGATACGTGCCCAAGGAGTGGCGCACGGCGACTGTGGACCCACTTCATAAGGACGGTGCCTCCACAGACCCTGGAAATTACCGCCCATTAGCTTGACAAGCCTTATCTGCAAAGCCATGGAGAGGATCATAATGGAACTCATAAATAAAGACATAGGGAACTTGCAGACTTTGGATCCAACCCAGTTTGGCTTTGTCAAAGGCAGATCCTGCCTCTTAAACTTGGTTGACCTTTTCGAGACAGTCACCAAGGCCATTGATGAGGAAAGGCAGTCCATACAGCCTACCTCGACCTGGCAAAGGCCTTCACACAATACCCCACTCAGGTATCATCGAAAAACTCATCAGCTTGAATGTAAACCCATACATCACAAGATGGGTTGCAAACTGGCTAAGCGACAGAACCCACAGGGTCAGAGTTGCTGGAGCCATGTCAGACTCAAAGCCTGTCACAAGTGGTGTCCCACAGGGCTCAGTCCTGGGTCCACTCTTGTTCGGCATCTACTTTCTGAAGTACAAGCAAACACAGGAGGGTTATGGCTGACAAAGTTTGCAGATGACTGCAAACTGGGCGCCATAGTCGAAAACACATCTGACACAGATATCCTCCAGAAGGGCCTCACAGAAACGGATAACTGGTGCCAGAGCCATGGCCTGAAGTTAAACGCCAAAAAATGCATAGTCATACCCTTGGGAAAAACAAGGTTACCCCTAGCTACCATATAGGTGACAATCCACTGAGCACAGAAAAAGTCATCAGGGATCTGGGGACCCAAGTTGACAGTAGTCTTTCGTTTGACACTCATGTTGCTAAAGTAGTTAGGAAAACCTTCTATATCGCCCACCTGATCATGAAGGGATTCACATCTAGATCAAGGGAGGTCATAGTCTCCCTGTACTCATCACTCATTAGACCTATGATTGAGTACAATGCCCCGTTCGGAATGTATCTGACCAGACACCTGATGCAGCTTGAAAGGCCCCAAAAGTTCCTCACCAAAAGGATAAAGGGTCTCAAAAATATGTCTTATGCTGCCCGACTGAAAGAACTCCAGCTTTATTCAGTCTCATACCGCTTGCTCAGAGGTGACCTGTGCCTGACATATAAGGCCATGTCAAACCCAGATTTGATGAATATGCTTCAACTCAAAAAATCTAGATCCCTCAGA
Organism: Protopterus annectens; assembly: GCF_019279795.1. Taxonomy (NCBI): domain Eukaryota; kingdom Metazoa; phylum Chordata; order Ceratodontiformes; family Protopteridae; genus Protopterus; species Protopterus annectens. Next base: position 189,400,537 of record NC_056731.1, read on the forward strand.
ACCACAAGGGTGGGAGACTTAAACCTTGACACGGTTATAAATAGAACGTGCTGGAGGGACAGATTCATCACCCAGAGACTCCCTATGCTGTGGAACAAAATCCCGGTACATGTGAGGCAGAGCACCTCGCTGGCCTTGTTCAAGAGGAATCTTGACCAATGGATGGGAGATCGCAGATATACCCCAGGGATTACTTCAGTGTCACTGCTTGACAGAGGCACAGAAAAATGATAGGCATAGTTTTTATTCAAACTAAAGGGGTGGAGAAAGCCACATAACTATGGGCTAGGCTTATAAATGCCCTTGGGCAGATAGCCTAGTATGAACCTATGAACCTATGAACCTATGAATTACATGGGCCATATAGATTTAAAATTAATAAGGGTTTGTCCAAACCAGCAATAGAAGCGGTAAATAAGCACCACCTCCCCTCATCATCAAATTTCTCATCAATAATATTCCCAATGAATTTTTGTTTAATGATTATAGCTACACCTCTGGAGTTAGATGAGTCACCTGAAGCTATAATCTTTTTGATCCATTTTTTTAACTCTTTATTCCAATCAATACGTGAAATATGGGTCTCTTGAATAAAACAAATGTTAGCCTGTGATTTAAAGATCATATGAAATAATAGTGACTTTTTCGCTTTATCTTGAATGCCTCTAACATTCCAAGAATCTAAAATTATGTCAACAGGCATATTCTACAAGTATAATCATTACTGATGCTATAAAAGTGAACTCAAGGTGCAAATCCAACACAACATTAAAAAGAAGAAGAAAAAATAAAAGAAAAACAGTCTTTAAGTATTCAAGCAAGTCATCAAATAACATTTGTTGAAAAAAAGAAAAAGTTTTTAAGAACCATGAAATGTATAATAATAACCTTTATCCTAACCCTAGTGCCTACCCACCAATCCCCTGTGATAAAGGAAGAGCAGAAGAACATGAAAAAACATTGTAATTATAGATAATAATAACCTCAAGTTAGAATACAAATTACTCAAAGGAAGCCTAACATAACATAAAGTCCGAGTAATACTACTAAAATATATACAAAATTAACTAATTTCAAGGCGTCCAACATGCTTAATCCCTACTTCTAATACTAATCTAAAGCTCCTATCCTTAAATTGAAATTTATAGTGATTAAATGTATTTCCTCAAGTATTTCAAGAGAAAGAGAAACAAGTAAATATTAAATAAATCACACTCTGCTTAACTAGAACACTCTATCATAAGAAGTAATACAATTAAAACTGAAAGATATGTAAGATAACATATATAAGTATAACAAAACCAACTGGTAACATTATAATATAAGTAAATAAGCATAGCATTACTAAACTAAAGATAATAGTCATGCACTATCTACTGAACCTTCTTTAGTACTTTAGTGATAATTTATGGGCAACACAGAAACTTGTAACACAGCCATGGATTCAGCAATAGCCTGAAAACTGGACTATAGTAGTTCAGAAAGGTGGGAAAAAGTATATATATATATATATATATATATATATATATATATATATATATATATATATATATATTTTTTTTTTTTTTCAGAAAATAGAGCAGATACAATCAAAACAACACTTTAAATGCACAGAAAAGGCTATCGCACTTTTGTGTGTAGCCTACAACAGTTAAACAGATTATTTAAACACAAAAATGACTTAATCCAAGTGCAGGCAGCAAATAAGTACAATATGTAGCAATAACAAACTTTTTAAATCACAGATTTGCTAAAAAAACTGGCATTTTAGGTGGAATTAGTTAAGACAGCAAGAAAAGCAGAAAAATGATACTTAATCACTCCAAAGTCTCTCTTTTGTCTCTCTGCTGCTGTAGACTATGCAGAACACCTGGAAGGCACTTGCTGAGCGGAATACAAGCCCAAAAAACTGTGTAAATGTGTTTTTTATAGCAGGGAAGTGAAAGAGATAGAAATTAGGCCAAAATGGCCAATAAACTACTAACTTGTGGGCTGAAACCACTCCTCCAGGGACAGATAGGCTGCTCAAAGCTCCCCTCTCTCACGGGTGAACAGAGAAACTTCCTTCTATCCAAGTAAGGTATGGGCAACACAGAAACTTGTAACGCAGCCCTGGATTCAGCAATAACCTGAAAACTGAACTATACTAGTTCAGAAAGGTGGGAAACAAGTATTTTTTTTTTTTTTGTTTTTTTTTCAGAAAATAGAGCAGATACAATCAAAATTAGCCCAAAATGGCCAATAAACTACTAACTTCTGGGCTGAAACCACTCCTCCAGGGACAGATAGGCTGCTCAAAGCTCCCTCTCTCACAGGTGAACAATGAAACTTCCTTCTATCCAAGTAAGGTATGGGCAACACAGAAACTTGTAACACAGCCCTGGATTCAGCAGTGACCTGAAAACTGGACTATACTAGTTCAGAAAGGTGGAAAACAAGTATATATATATTTTTTTTTTTTCTGAAAATAGAGCAGATACAATCAAAACAACACTTTACCCAATTAACCAGTTAAAAAGCTCAAAATTGAGCCCTGTTCCAGCAGTCTTCAATCAGACAAGTTCTAACTGCAGACTCCTGCCACTAGGGTGCAGAGAAACCTTCTCCAAAAAAGACGGCCTGGATCAGTGCACAAGTTTTACAAACAAAGCTAGATCCAGCAGGCCTGAATCTAGTCTATGCTACAGCAAACAAGGCGTACTGATTTCATAAAGAAACAGTTCAAGTAAGCATGCACAATAAGCCTTTAACCAGAAATTCCCAGCTCAGAAGGACAGAATCTAGCCTCTCCTCCCACAAGAGTGCAGACCACAAACCTTCTTAATGTAAAATAACTGGCCTGAAGCCCAAGTGCTTAACCCAGAACTAATACACTTTTAGAATAACAGACACTGAGCCTTCAATCAGCAGTTCCCAACTTAGAAGGATGTACGCTACCTGTCCTGCCACAACAGTGCAGACCACAAACCTTCTTAATGTAAAACAACTGTTTGAAGCCCAAGTGCTTAAACCAAAGGCCTCAGAAAAACAGTTACAATTTAATCAGGCTACTAACAAGCAGTAATAAAGGCAGAAGAATAAATTCAACTGAGTATTTTTAAGAAGAGGCAAAAGCAAAATAGGGTAATAAAGTAGGAAGAAACACAAATACAGTAAAGCAGATGAAGTGGAATTTTTTTTTTTTTTTTTTTTTTAGAGGGAGGAAACAGAACAGATTAAGATACTATAGGGGAATGTCCTTTTCAAGTGCTCTCTCTGTACACAGCAAAGGAGATGGGACTGGTAGGAGTATCTGAAATCAAAATATGATCTCATTGTACTCAGCTGAGTGAGCAAATGAGATGGGTCCAGGAGGAGTGTTCAAAAACAGATTTACAGCAGAGGCGGGCAATTCCAAAGCCACCAAGATTAACACCACAACAGGAAACAAGGAGGGGGGGTGGGGAAATAACTGTAGATAGACAGAGACACACAATATTTACTGAAACAAATCTTAAATAAGTGCAGAGAAAAGTATACTTATGTCAGCTTGTGTCCAGTTGATATATGCAGACAAGTCTCAGTAGCCAGCAACTCCGATTAATGAACAAGTCAAGCGATATCTGAATGATGTCCATTCCATTAGTGGTGACTCAGCCTTGCCAGGATTATATATTATAGGTTCATAGGTTGGTACTAGGCTACTGGGCCTATACAAGCCTAGCCTTAACAATTCCCTGGCTATTTCTTCCCACATTATTTACTTTCCTGGACCCCTGTCTAGCAGGGTGACTGACGTGATCCCTGGGGTGAATTTCCTTTCTCCCATCCAATCGTCAAGGTTCCTCTTGAAGAGGTCCAAAGAGGCACTCTGCTTGACATGTATGGGCAATCTATTCCAGAGTCTGGGCAGTCTCTGGGTCAGGAACCTATCCCTCCAGCATGTTTTGTTTATTGTGATGACAAGGTTTAGATCCCTGGAGCATGTAGCTCTGAGGGATTGGGATTTCTTTAAGTGTAGCATGTCCAACAGCTCTGGATTTGACATGGCCTTGTATGTTAAGCAGAGATCGCCTCTGAGTAGACGATATGTGACAGAGTATAGCTGGAGTTTTTTAAGGCAGTCAGCATAGGGCATCTGTTTTAGGCCTGAGATTCTTTTAGTGAGGTATTTCTGAGGCCTTTCCAGTTGTTGCAGATGTCTTGAGAGGTACATACCAAATGGGGCATTGTATTCTATAATGGGTCTAATGAGGGATGAGTACAGTGGGACAATGACCTCCTTTTTTCTGGATGAAAAGCCCTTTGTGATGAGGTGTGCCACATAGAAGGATTTCGTGACTGTTGTGGCGATGTGGTTATCGAAGGTGAGACCACTGTCCACCTGTGTCCCTAAGTCTCTTATCACACTTTCTGTGTTTAGTGTACTGCCACCTATATGGTAATTCATGGATACATGTTTTTCCCAAAGGGATAACAATACATTTCTTGGCATTGAGCTTGAGCCCATGGCACTGGCACCAAGCATCTGTTTCTGTAAGGCCCTTTTGTAGAGTATCCACATCATTTGGGGATTCAATAATGGCTCCCAGTTTGCAGTCATCTGCAAACTTTGTTAGCCAGAGTCCCTTAGTGTTGACCTGTACTTCAGAGAAGTAGATGCCAAACAAGAGCGCCCCAGGACTGAACCCTGAGGTACTCCACTTGTCACTTGTCTGGAGCTGGATTTGGAGTCGGCTACTTTTACAGTGTGGGTTCTATCAGTAAGCCATTTAGCAACCCATTGGGTGACATAGGGATTAATGCCCAACTTAGTAAGTTTATCTATGATTCCAGAGTGGGGATGGTGTCAAAGGCCTTGGCAAGGTCTAGATAGGCTGTGTGGACCAGCTTACCCTTATCCATGGCTCTGGAGACTGATTCAAAGAAGTCAATCAGGTTCAGGAGACAAGATCGGCCCTTCACAAACCCAAACTGGGTGGGGTCCAGTGTTTGAAGGTTGCCAATGTCTTTGTTTATAAGTTCCATGATAATACGCTCCATGGCCTTGCAGATAAGGCTTGTCAGACTGATGGGATGGTAGTTTCCGGGATCCAAGGTGGATCCCCCCTTGTGGATTGGGATAACTGTAGCTCTGCGCCACTCAGTGGGCACGAAACCTGAGGTGAGGCTATGATTAAACATGACACTTAGGTGAGGTGCCAGTTCATATTGTAGTTCATGTAGTACACAGCCCGGGATGTCATCTGGTCCCATGGATGCTGTATTTTTGGCTTTAGAGAGTGCGTTTTGTACCTGTGTAGCCATTATTACTGGAATTTGGCAATCTTCCGGTATTGAGATGGGCCATTTAGGGGGTGAGAGGGGGGTGAAGTTGGCACTGAATCGATCTGCCAGGATATTGGCAATATCCTTCGGATCAGTATATTTAATGCCATTCTGTTTTAGCTCAGAGCAGATCTGAGCATTGCCATTTAGATTATAAGAAAACAGTTTTTGAGTTTGATACAGAAATGGGAACACAAAAGGTAAGGGAATTCAGAAGTGATTTATATGACCCAGAAAAGAAAGTGCCTTTTACATGTTAAAGGTTGAAACATTGTGCTCATTTTGCTTCAGAGAGCTCAGCCCTGGTGAGGGTGAAGCAATGACACAAAGCCAAGATGATAATGTTGAATTTAGGTAATGTTTCTCCTTTTCCCTTTCCCTCTTTGTTTTTTGGATACATCTGAGTTTTCTTCCATTATGATCACTGACTTAAATATACATGAACTGCCTACTGACTCTAAACGTCAAAATCATGTGCCTCTTGTTAAAGCCCCTTTAAGTACAAATGAGATGGAAGAAAACATTGGCATAGCCAGAAAAATGAAGGATATGATTCAAGCAATGTAGACCTAATACATAATCTGGACTCTGACTTAGTTTTAAATATTTCTCTTAAGGTTCAAAACGTCAGTGAACTTAATGTTTTTTTTTTGGGGGGGAGGTTGTTTCTCTTCATATCAACCTATAGTTCCCTACCTAGTGCCCTACATTCATTGTTGGATCTACCAACCTTTGCCAATACTCTACAGACTTTACTCCATATGTGCGGGGCTGGTGAAGAACCTAAGGGTGTCCTGTGGAGTCCAGCCATCTCACAGTCTTCTAGGAGGATTTTTCAGTTATGACCTACCCTGTTTCCTTCCTCCTCTTCAGCCTCTTGGTAACATCCAGAGGGCGGGCACAATGGGGATGTGCTGATGTACTGCCCCACATCAGCAGCAGCTAAGTCAAGGACCCAGCTCTAGTCCGTCTATTGGGGTATGCCCTCCTTCTTCACACGTCACTGGCTTCCACCAGAAGTCATGTGGAGAATGCCCTTGAGACCACCCTCCCCCAGTGATGGTAACACTCATCCCTCCTCTGCCACTCCATCAGGCCATCCAGGCCACTAACTGAATCCAGATCAGCTAGGCTGTAGTTAGGGTTTTATCCCTATATACCACCAGAGTGTCAGTTCAGTGAACATAGTGTGTTTAATGTTGCTCCACCTTTTTTCTGTTTCTCAAAATAATGTTATTAATGATGTCAATAATTTTTCTTGGCTTTTGAATTTAAAGTACTAGTACAGTCAAAAAACAAAACAAGTCGAAGTAGGGGAGAGTCATTCTAATTTCAGGTTAAGAAATCTATTTTTTATCCTACCTACCTAGACCCTACATTAAGACTGTTTGAGCAACAGGTTATTAATAACTTGTTCAAAAAATCTAATTTTTATTTAAAAAACATTGTGATAACTTGATCAAGGAAAGAAGAATAGAAAGCCTTAAATGACCTTAAACAAGATGCAGGTATTTTGATCTGTAAGGTGGATAAGGATTGAGCAGTGGTGGTACTGGGGCCATAGTAGTCAAGAGCAGGAACCATATTTACAAATATCCAATATTTTATTTTATAATAAATTAAGTTTGGATTTTACCTGCCATCCTAAGAAACAAATAAATATTTTTTTAGATCTAATAGTTCAGAAATGATTTTTTAGAACTACTACTTCATAAATCTTCCATTACATCATCTCTTCTATATTAGCTTATGGTGGATGATCTGGCATAGCAACATTTTTATCTGCTGCCTAAAATTCATAAGCAGAAGCAGATTCATCTACGTCCTGGTTGACCTTTTGTTTTAGGTATTAACTCACTGACTGGGCCTCCTGTCTCTCCACTTCTGAATTTCTAGAATCTTGTTTAAAATCCTAACTTTCTATGAATCCTTTCAACATAGCAGACATCACTGAGTTTCGTCAACTAATGAAGAATTTGCATATTGATAATGGTACAGATATACTAGTATCCCACATAGCCAAGGGCTAGAAGCAATAGGTTATTTTTTTATTACCTTGAATTTATACAGCTCTGATTTTTTTCTGATGTTTTTCTTTTTTGTTAGAACTTCTTGGTACGGTCTTGACAAAATATTTTTTTAGTTTTAATAATGGGTGTCATTTACAACAAAGAGGTAGCATTATGGGGGGTACTTTTGCCCTAATTTATGCAGATTTATTTATGAGATATTTTGTGAAGATGTTTATATATGACCATTTGAACAACAGCTGTCTTAGTTATATTGAGCTCTGGAGCCGATATTTGGATGATTGTTGGCTATTGAAGAAAAGGGACTACTTCTGCTTTGCATGACTTTGTCACTTTTATGAATAACATCTATAGTATATCTTTTACCTGTACATATGATCACTTTGTGAGTAATAACCTTGATCTTTGGGTCACAAATCTGCTGGATGGCATTGTTTCCACCTTCATTTAATGTTTCCTTTCAGGAAACATTTTTATTGCAATACTTTTCTGCATGGTTCTAGCTGTCACCCCTCCTCATGTAATTAGGAATTTAGCTAACTCTGTTTTTGAGGCTTCATAGAACTTGTAGTAATTAAGATGGTTTCCAACATGAAATAAATATTTTACACACATGCTTCTTGACCAGGGGATACAAGCAATAATGTGTTGAACAAACTTTTGATACCTCTAAGTCCATGCCCAAGGTTCATGCACTTCAGTATCAAAAACTGGGAAGGTGGTATCCTCATGTTAGGTGATCAACCACTTAAAATGTGTTACCATTTATGGCTCCAATAGTTCTATATTTTGACAAGTGTAAGAAATCAGAGTTCTGTTGCCATGGACTGCTTAAGGATAGTTTATTGTAGTGAGTAACATATATAATAACAGCAGATATAAATGTCACAGCAGCAGCATAATTTAATGGTATATAGTAGCATAATATATCAAATAACTGAAAGCATGAAAGTAGTACAATAACTATATCTGAACAAGTCTTGTACCAGATTTCAACTGAACTTCATGTCCTAAATATACGCATTATATTACTTCAGTCCAGTAACTTTTCTCTGGGATCCATATCCACTCCCATTAACCTTGATTCTCAGGCCTTGTAGGTGTCTGGCATAGCCTAATTGCCTATTCTTTATCTAGCATTCCATTGCAAGTACATATATATTTCCTGTGAGAAAGCAGCATTCTGTAGCATTCCTCTGAGTACTGTTAATTCTGCATATCTCATGCTTAGCCAGCAAGATTATCTATTCCCTTCTACTGAACTGTCTTTCCCTGAACTTTATGCATAAATGAAATGCAAGTCTGACACTATTTTTACGCCTATTCTACAATTTATTCTAACTTATGCCTAACAGCTACTTTAAAGTAAAACCCATCAGTCTAACAACTTCCCCTGAGGTCCCTGATGAAAGCTTACAGGCACCTTCTTTTGTAGCTACCTCACAAATGTATCATATCTGTATTACTAACTACTGTAATCTGGTTTGAATAAATGGGCTTTATGCCACCTTCCACTAATTTTTGTAATGCACAGTCTGCAAAGCAACACTATAATAGTTAATGCTACCAAAATCAATATAACTACTAGAAGATATTTTAAAACTGTCCCACCCCAGCCCTGGAATAAGCTTGCAATCCAGTCTGTCCATGAGTTGTCACCAGTGGCTTGCACCTTGGTCATTATCTCCCTCATAATCTGCAAATGTGTCCTGATAGATTTGCTTTTATCTGGTATATAACTACAGCATTCCGTTCCAATCAACCCACGAGTCCCATAATGAGAAGCCAGCAGATAATTAAGGGCCATAAGATTCTGGACAACCACCATATGTATCTTGGTCATTTCCAAAGTGATGTCCTTTATGGTCTCAACAGTACTATTATTTAATACCTCCAGTAACTTGAATAATTTGTGCAATTCCCAGATAGCTTTAACAGCTCCATATGCAGGAGCACCTGCTCCAGGGATTACCCCATCACATAGATCCATAGCTTTTAGAATCTTTAAGTCTGAGTTCTGATGTATGATGTATGTGTGATGTATCTAAAACCTGCACATTATCCTGAAAGTCGGTGTTCAAGTCTCTTAATTTTATGGTTTCTGAAACTTATTGGACCATGTAATTTTTTAAAATGGCTGGTATTACATATCCTATATAACACGAGCCATACCAGTTTGATGCTAGGCATTTATAGGCTCTGTTTCCACACACAAAATACATGTACTTTAAGGCATAGTTAGAATACCAAATCTGCTATTCCAGAAACAGCATGAAGAAAATGCCATACACAGTCTCAACTTGTTTCTGTGAGTCTTCAACCAAGTTGGACAGAGTACAAACTGTTAACCCCATGTATTTTCCTTCCCTATCTCTTTATGCTGTAATGGTAAAATTACAATGACTATTGCCTATGTTTTCTACTTTATGAACTGGTATCTCCTTGTACCACAATGCCTCTCTCTTATATCAAATGAAACTTTTCTCTGTTGTCCATAGAGTCAAATATTGGGTGTTATTAACATTAATTTCCTCAAATATTGTACTGTTTATCCCATTCCCTTCTTCAGTATATAGCCTGTCAAGCATGATGGCTATTTTCTGAAGACTAAATGAAACTGGCACTAGAGGGATACCTTTCCCTGTCACTAGCACATGAACACAAATCTAGCATTGAGACAAATTAAAAGCATTTGCATAGGTAAACTGAAACTTGATAAATGCATTATAAGGTGGATACCAGTCTTCCCATTTTAGCACTTCCCTTTTTACCAGGTGATGCTCTGTAAATAGAACCTGAACTTGAAACCCAGCTTGTAGTAATTGATATTGTGACATCACTACCCAAAAATACACAATCAAGCAAAGCAGAGTCAGCCCTACACTCCATCATCCCAAGTCACTGCTGAGGTATTGGAGAGTCCTCTACAGTTCCAAAGTCCCTTGCCTGTGCCTTTGTACAATGAGGCCTTCCACCCCTCCACCCCCCCATCTCCTGTGCAAGGCTGGATGGCTGATGTCGAAAAGTATGCATTAAAAAATAAAAACTGTCAAAATATTCACAAATCCAAAGTTGGCAATGTATTCTGCGTCATGGCCTGCAAAGTACAAAAAAGTATGACTTTCTTGAATTTACATCTGTATTTTAACAAGCTTTAATTGCTCAACATGCACAGTTTTAAATTTCCTTTCTCTGTGATTCTTATCACTTCTCTTGATTTGATATACCAGTGGCCCCACCTGTTTGATTATGGTGTATGGTCCTTCCCAATTTGAGGCAAAACAGCCCACCACCCACTTGGTAAAAGTATCTACTGCTACCAACAAGAAGCGGTACTCCCTTTTTGCTGGTGGAAGTGGTCCTGCAAAATCTATCTATATATTTACCATGCTCCCTCTGAAACTAGCACTCTTTGCAACTGAGGTTTCTTTAATGTAGGGTTTGTCTGCAGGCATATTATGCATTCCTCTTGTGTTTCTTTACATAGTGCTTTTACCTGAGGATTCCAAAACTTATGCTTTATGATAGGCCGCATTTTCTGGAAGCCTAAATGGCCCAGCAACTGATGGTTGTACTTGATTAATTGCTTAGCCAATGATTTTGGTTTGTAGGGCAAAAGTGCCCCTTGCTCTGTTTTGTACATATGAAACTTTGTTCCAGGAAATGGACTGGCAACTTCACATTATGCTATCTCATCAGCATCCTTTCTACATTTCCTGGATCTTTACCAAATCTGCCTCAACTGTTGAGCTTTCTTGGCTCACCTCTGTGATACCGCCTACTTTGTTCTTTTCCCACTACTCTGAATATAAAGGAACCCCCTCTTTACCAGCCTTTTTGGCTGCTGCATCAGCTATGGAATTGCCAAAAAAAAATGAACATTACTATATTTTACTTGATGTGCCTTTACCTTACAGATGCTCCATCTATTTCTGTTTTTCCACCCTAGATCATTTAATTCCTTCAGAATTGCTGCATGTTGTAAAGGTTTACATTTACTACCTACAAATCTCCTCCTAGCCCAAATTTCCAAACATATGATGAGGGCTGTTGCCACATAGGAGCTGTCACTAATAATGTTCAACTGACTGTCTCCATGCTGTTTTATAGCATATAAAACAGGATGCAGCTCCACTCATTGGGCTGACAGATGCCCCGGAAGCTTGATTACATGGGTCTCTGGTTTTGTAGTGTTAGTGTAAACTACAAATCCTGTATAATATGTGCCTTGTTCATAAAATCTTGAACCATCTACATAAACACACCTCAATAAACGCTGGGATCTTTTGAAGAATGTTACGTTTTTTAATTGTGCAGTACCCAACACTATTTGTTTTTCATATAGGAATGGTAAGAGCCTTCACAATATTTTGGGAGTTACAAAAAAATTATCTAAATAAATCACATCAGATTTTATTTTGGGGTGATCCCCACCCCGGGCTACTTCCCTTGTGGATACTATGTACATTGTAAAAGTGTCATACACATTTTATTTCTAGGAATACTTCTAGAAGTTCTGAAATTTGCCATCTGATCATGTATCAGATTGGGTGGGTGATCTATCTTGTCTGATGTAACTGTGGTTCATTTTATGCAGGGCAAACCTCTCAGTCTTAGAAGCAGTGGGTGTCTTTGCACTTTAGTGATATAACACGCCATCATGAGAGTAGTGCTTTATATAGACTTACAGTACAGTATACTACAGTTATTTTTTCATTTATTGATATTGATAGAGTAACAATATTTTTATAGTGATCAGGCAACACATGCTATTGAAGATAAAAAGGAACATCGGTGGACTGTAATCTGAAGAGTATGTTCACACCAAGACTGAATAAATTATTGTAAGTTTGAATATTTCTAGATATATGGTTGTAATGCATTTGTTAAATGGTTATCTGCTGTGAAGTTATTTGTTCATTCTATAATTTTTATGTTAGGTAATATACCTAAAATACATTTCTTCATTAAAATGTATAGCACTGTTCTTTATTCACCTGGTGAAGGGTTAGTTGTTATGAATTTAATTATTTATTCTATATGTAATATATTTCATATGTATTTTTACATTATAAGGTATGGCTCTGATGAGTATTTAACTTGTTTTCTCTAGAAAATGGCAGTATTATATTTGCTTTATTACTTTTGTCTGTATATGGAAGCCATGGTGGTGTAGCAGTTAGCATTGTCACCTCACAGCAAGAGGTTCTTCTGTTCGATTCTCGGCTGGAACACCTTCTGTGTGGAGTCTGCATGTCCTCCCCGGCTGAGTGATGTTAAAGACATGCAGGTAGGTGCGAGTGTGAATGGGTGTGCCTTCTTTGAAGGTTGGGCATCAGGCTGGCAACTCGGCACCGTAAAGATCCACTGCCAGTCATGAGTGGACCGGAGTTCCGCTGTGGTGACCCCTAACCGGGAAAAGCTGAAAGTCTTTACTTTTGTCTGTATGTACCTATTTTTCTTGAATGCACAATTTCTTCTTTAAAAGTATTTTTCATGGAGCCTCTTTAGATTGCATAGGTTTTAGGGGAATAATTATGACAGCTTGATATATTTGATTCTGAAAATAGGTGTAGCAGCATCTACATGTAATAGTTCATATACAACATTGTTTAAAAGTATTTTTGTTTATAAATTTCCCTTTCTATTTTTCCAGGTCTCCCATGCATGTCTGCAATTGAATGATTAATGTATTTGATTACTGTACACTGTTGACTGTGTGTTTTTTTTAATATGACCATGTGGTATTGGGCAAATATTTAAACAGGAAGTGAATTTTTATGTTTTAGTTCCACATTGAGGAAACTGGTGAAACCGTGGTCTGCAGTATACCATGACGTATTCCACGGTTCCTGATACTTGCTGCTTTTGTCTTTATTTTTGGTGCTGGCATGCCTTTTGTAGTTTGGCATACATACACAAACACACACATCCACGCACAGAAACACACACACGCACACACACACACACACACACACACACACACTAGATATATGCTTGTAAGTTGTGTGTGTGTGTGTCTATATGTAGATGTGCGTAGAAATCATCTGTATCTTTCATCTATATGATGTTACAAACTGCTCTGTAATTCTGAGTTACCCAGTTTGTAAATGTACATATATTGGTATATCTACAGTCAACAATACATAACCATGATTCACATAACTTTATTTGTAGAGCAGTATGTCACAGACATGACAAAAGTTATCATATATGTATGTACATTTCCACTTTAGCTATAATATCAGAAGGCTATACAGCCAGCTGCCATCACTCACAGTATTGTCACTGACAAAGTACATTAAGCTGCAGGCAGTTTCTTATGGATAATATGGGTGTCAGCCACACATGTCATCATACAAAGTACAGGTAGTGTACTAAAGAGTAGGTACTTACCTGTGTATTATCGGTATGTTTACCATACCTGTCATCTTGCAATGTATAGGTATTGCAGAAGTACAGTGAGGTGTGGACAGTTAGGTGTGTTAGGTAGGAACTCTGTATGTGTCAGTCTCGCCTAGTCTCATAAAGCTTTGGCAGTGTGGATATGCATTAAGGTGTAGGCAGTTAGATACGAACTGTACTAGTATTGACTGCACCTGGCATTGTGCAGTGATGCAGTTCAGATATACAATAAAGTGTAGGCCATCAATTATGAAATGTACATGTCAACCACGTTTGTCATCATGCACTTAATTGGCACTAAGGATGGGCTGCAGCTTGATAACAACTACGTCATGAATACCAATATAGTGTTTATTTAACTAACAGTATGATATAGCACCACATGTCCAAAGCTGGTGTTCATATAGCATTACCAAATTTGTGATGGCTTTCTATGAACATGCACAGCACCATTTTACAAGTGCAGTACTCACAGTGTTGCTGTCTGAGGTACTGCTCTTGCCTCTGGAATACTCTTCTGTTACTCTAACAATACCCTCATGTCCCTCATGCTGTAAGAGGAATATATTTGTTAGTGTGACTCCAGGGAAATACTGCCAGTCCAGCTATCTGGAATTTTGTAAATAATTGTATGTCACTTAAAAATATTAATATGATTTGTATAGAGATGTGACACTGCCAGCCCAGCTGGCTGGAATTTTGTAAATAATCATATGTAATTTATGAATATTAATATGATCCATAGGCTTGTCTTACAAATGTAAGAGAATTATATATTATGTGGATATTAAACTACTGGTGCAGAAGTGTGTGTTGAACTGTATGTTAGGTACTGAGCTTCAAGAATGTAACCACAGTGTACCCTGCTGGAAAAGAACAGAAATGGATGCAAACTATATGCCTATGCAAATGTATATTTTAATGGTAGAAGCTAGAACATACAGAGTTAACTTGCAAATCCTCAAGAAAATAAGTGGAAATTGTTTTATTATTCTATCTCTTTTTCATCTCAGAGCAGACACAATGTCTAGAATTAGAGTTTTCCTATTGTCTTGAAACAGAAATAATTACTAGGTTTAAAGTGTAAAAGTGTTTAACTGATTTACGACTTCCAGTTCTAGACAAACATCTGAGAGATAAGTATTTTTCACAGAGAAATGTTAAATTCTGTTGGTAGTTGTTAGCCTGGGAACTGATTGCAGGTGACAAATAGTGATGTCATTCAGCTGACCAAGCAGTAATGTTTTGATATTAATTTGAGAACTCTCTCAGAGGCTGTGCATTTTGTATTTGTCTTTGGACCTAGAAACATCCCACTCATTAGCACTTCTTCCTGCATCTTGCTAATAGTAAGTAACCAGGGTACAGTAATCTATCTTAGATATAGATAGGAATATAGTAAAGATTAGTTCAGACGTTTTCTGTATTTATTTGAGACTGTCTTGCAATGTTGTTTTAAAATATTTCCTGTGATTCTGAACTCTGTAGTCACTGTGCTGAGTTATTGAATATTGTCTTGTTCTTTTATATTAAATATTTTAAACATTTTAATTGTGGCTGGTTTGTTTAGAGATATTTAAGTTCTCAGGGTACTTGGATATGTATTTCATGACAGTGTATAGGCCATTCCTAAATAGCCTTGGCGTTGGTCATACTTACCATTTGGATAATAGTAACATCACACAGTAGGGTTGGTCACCCTTTGGGAAGGGCCTTAAAGTAGCTGATAAGGGGTTCTGGTGGCAGTGATAACTACTTTATGGTCTGGGCAGAAGGGGGCATAGCTAGTAAACCTGTGCCAGCCTTTCCCATGTGTGTGTGTATCAATCAAATCTCAAAGTGTGTGTGTGTGTGTGTGTGTGTGTGTGTGTGTGTGTGTGTGTGTGTGTGTGTGTGTGTGTGTGTGCGCGTGCGCTCGTGTGTGTGATTGGACAGAGAGAGTGCTGCGAAGACTTGGCTTGGAGCCCTGGCTAAGATCTTAACTCTATAGTTGTGCCATTGGGGAGTCTTATTGGGGATCTGGAGAAAGAGGGAGAAACCAACCCCAGACTGACTGTGATCTCTGTGTGCTCTTAAGGGAAATTGTACTTTACTGTGTGTGTACTTGTCATCCTCCCAATGTGGACATCCCTCACTGGTGCTAGTGGTGAGGATTAAGGCTCCTTGATTACTGGGCCAGTGCAGGGGCATCACATATTAATTGTTTGGCAGTGGTGGGATAGCCACATCACATATTAATTGGTTGATAGTTGTGAGTTAGCCACATCACGTATTAATTGGCATGTAGTGGTGTGGCTATTGAATTCCTGTAGCCTGTGTACAGTGGTCACTGAAGGTGTTTGTACACTCAATCAGCCACACAGTGAACATTCAGAGTTCATATCCCAACTGTTTTATTTTTTTTGTTAGCTTAGTTAGTCAGGGAGAGCAGGCAAGAATGTCAGCAGAGGAGTATGGCAAGCTGACAAGAAGCCAGTTGACTGAGATGTGCTAAGCTAAAGGACTGGTGCATGCCAACCTGACTAAGGCAGAAATGATTGCAGCTTTAGTCACAGCTGCATCAGAGAATAGCAACCAGGAGGACAATCAGACTGGCTGCGGAGATGTACAACTCTCAGGAAATGGACAGATCAGCCATTCCACAGAGGACTTAAAAATCCATCTGGAGTTAAAGAGACTTGAGTTGGAGGCCAAGTGTTTGGAAATAAAAGCAGCAGAGAGACTGAGACATCTGGTAGCTGAGGAGAAGGAGAGGCAGAGGCAACATGAAAAGGAGATGCTGACTCTTCACCAGAGTCATGGAGGTAATTGGGAAGGGAGTAACCGAACCCCAGAAGCAACAAAGGGCAGTAAATTTCTTCCACAATTTACAGAGGTGGGTAATGTTGATAGTTTCATTCATATGTTTGAGATGGTATGTAAACAGTATAATGTTGACCAAGGGCTCTGGATATGGTTCCTGACCCCCTCACTCCATGGTAAAGCTGTAACTGTTCTTTCCAAATTGTCTGATATTGACTGTTTAAATTATAATGCTGTAAAGAGCCGTTTGCTAGAATTTTTTAAGTTAACACCTAAAGCATACAGGAAAAAATTTCATGAGCATAGACGCAATGCTGATGAAAGTGTGTGTGAATATGTTGCTGAACTAAGCACTTATTTTCATAGGTGGGTGAGCGGATGTCAGGTCACCACTTTTCAAGGGCTGGCAGACCTTTTGGTGAGGGAACAAGCCCTTAGCACTTTGCCTGAGGACATGAGAATCTGATTAGCTGATAGACAATGCACTACTGCAGATGACCTGGGGAAGAAGGGAGACCTATACCTAGCAAGCAGAGCATCATTGCACAGGAAAGGGGCACCCAGTGCTGCTCATGGGTCTAAGGGAGCTCATGATGGGCATCCCAGACTGCCCAAACAGAGTCCACCAGTAGCAGGGGAAAGCCACTAGTTCAGGTGCATGTCCAGGATCAAGAGTGAAATGTTTTAAATGCAACCAGTGTGGCTATATAGCATATAGATGTCCACACAGGCAAGGTGGGGAACAAAAGGTGGGAGAGCCAGTAAGTGGGAAGGACAAAATGCCGATAGTAGATTGTCTCGAGACAACAAGAGTACCAAACTACCACAAGAGGTTTTATCCTATCTTAGTGAATGGGAAAGATGCCATGGCTAAGGGAGACACAGGATCTGACCTAACTATTGTGAAGCCTGCAATGGTTACAGAGGAGCACTACTTGCTTGGGCAGTCTACTCCAGTCAGAGGTTTAGGAGGGATCCCATTCCAAATACCTTTGGTTAGGGTTCACCTTCACTGGGAGGGTGGAAAAGAAAAGGAAGCCAGCAAGTAGGTGTGTTTGAGAATATCTCTGCAGATGTCCTGATAGGTAATTATTTTGATAATGCAGTGCCATGTGTACATTCAGTTACACGCAATCAGGCTTGGAGATAAGCATGTGGGTCTGGTAGCCTGGGGAGACCCAGACAGACCACACACTTGCAGCCAGGACTGGTGAGGTGGTTACTTCAGGGAGGGAGCTACCCTGTAGCAGTGAGACTGAAGGTGAGCCACAGCTGCTTGTGAGTACTGAGCTGGGAAGAAAGAGTTGAGACAGGCTCAGCTCTCAGACCCTACATTACAAGGCCTGAAGGAGGTAGCTAGTGAGACACCTGATTCTCAAGGGAAGGGAGAATCTGTATACTGGGACAAAGGGTTACTGTATAGAGAGTGGACCCCTGAGGGAAGGCTAGAAGGTGAGAGAATACAGCAGTTGGTAGTGCCCAGAGGCTAACATCTGGCACTTCTAGCCATAGCCCATGATATTCCCTTTGCAGGTCATATGAGCATAAAATGTACAAAGAGACGTATTATGCAGAACTTCTATTGGCCTAGGATTTCCAGAGACGTAACAGGGTACTGCAGGACCTGTGAGAAGTGCCAAAAGGTAGGCATGACAGGAGACAAGCTAAAAGTTCCTTTGATGTCTTTGTCTGTGATTGAGGATCCATTTTCGAGGGTAGCTATGGATATTGTGGGGGCTCTGAGTACCCCAGGTTCCACAGGGAAAAAGGATATCCTAGTGGTAATAGATTATGCTACCAGATAACCTGAGACAGTGGCTCTGTCCTCCATTGAGGCAGTAAAGGTGGCAAATGCTTTGTTACAGATTTTCGGCAGGGTAGGTTTTCCAAAAAAAATACTGAAAGACAGAGTGCCAATTTCACATCAGACCTGCTGGCTTGTCTGTGGAAGTACTGTGGGGTGAAGCACCTAAATACCACCCCCTACCATCCCCAGACTAATGGTCTTTTTGAGAGGTTAAACTCTACACTCAAGACCCTGCTATGGGCATTTGTAGACCAGTTTAAGAGTGACTGGGACAAATATTTGCCCCCTCTGTTGTTTACTTACAGAGAGGTGCCCTGGAAATCCACATGTTTTTCACCCTTTGAGTTGCTGTATGGGCATAGGGTGAGGAAACTTCTAGATTTGATTAGAGATGAATGGGAGGGTGAGTGTGAATCCCACAAGGAGTCTGTTGTGGCATGTGCACTAAACCTCAGGACAAGGCTCAGGGAACTCAAGGGCTTGGCCCAGGAGAACCTGGCAGAAGCCCAACAGGAATGGTTGAGCTAGAGAGTATGCTCTAGGGCAGCAGGTAATGGTTCTCATTCCTGTCAGACACAACAAGCTGCAGGCAGCTGAGGAGGGACCTTACAAGGTGGTATGGAAGGTCAGTGGTGTTATCTACATGGTAGAACTGCTAGACAGGAGGCAGGGTCACAAATTCTACCATGTTAACATGATGAAACCTTACCATGACAGGGAAGTCCTTGTGCTAAGTATTAGCAGTATAAAGCAGGAGGAATATAAAAGGAATCTATGGCTATAGGGAACCAGCCAGGAAAATCCCAAATTACTATGGTGGCAGGGTTGCAGGCATATGATGGGACAGTGCAGCACTGTACTGGGGTCAGCAATGCCAAGGCAGCTGGAATCTCAAGACAGGGAATGGGGTAAGGTATTCCCAGATAGGCTCACCCTGCCTGGGAACTGAAGGCAGGTAACAAATAGTGATGTCATCCAGTTGACCCAGCAGTAATGTTTTGATATTAATTTGTGAACTCTCACAGAGGCTGTGCATTTTGTATTTGTCTTTGGACCTAGAAACATCCCATTCATCAGCACTTCTGCCTGCATCTTGCTAATAGTAAGTAACTAAGGTACAGTGATATCTCTTAGTTATAGATAGGAATATAGTAAAGATTAGTTTAGATGATTTCTGTATTTATTTGAGACTGTCCTGCAATGTTGTTTTAAAATTTTTCCTGTGATTCTGAACTCTGTAGTCACTGTGGTGAGTTACTGAATATTGTCTTGTTCTTTTATTATTAAATATTTTAAACCTTTTAATTGTGGCTGGTTTGTTTAGAGATATTTAAGCTCTTAGAGTACTTGGATATGTATTTCATGACATTGTATAGGCCATTCCTAAATAGCCTTGACGTTGGTCAAACTTACCATTTGGATAATAGTAATATTACACAGTAGAATTGGTCACCCTTTGGGAAGGGTCTTAAAGTAGCTGATAAGTGGTTCTGGTGGCAATGATAACTACCTTATGGTCCGGGCAGAAGGGGGCATAGCTGTAAACCTGTGCCAGCCTTTCCCAGGTGTGTGTTTGTGTATAAACCAAATGTTGAAGTGTGTGTGTGTGTGTGTGTGTGTGTGTGTGTGTGTGTGTGTGTGTGTGTGTGTGTGTGTGTGTGTGTGTGTGTGTGTGTGTGTGTGTGTGTCATCTACTTGGGCAGGGACACAAACCACTGGTTGGACAGAGAGAGTGCTGGGAGGACATGGCTTGGAACCCTGGCTAAGATCTTAACTCTATAATTGTGCCAGTGGAGAATCATATTGGGGATCTGGAGAAAGAGGGAGAAACCAGCCCCAGACTGATTGTGATCTCTGTGTGCTCTTACAGGAAATTGTACTTTACTGTGTGTGTACTTGTCATCCTCCCAATTTGCACTTCCCTCACTGTTGCCAGTGGTGAGTATTGAGGCTCTTTGATTACTGGGCAAGTGCAGGAACATCACAGTTATTACCATTAAAGGTCATCTACAGTGGATATAAAAAGTATACACACCCCTGTTAAAATGCCAGGTTTTGTGATATAAAAAATGAGACCACAATAAATAATTTCAAAACTTTTCTCACCTTTAATGTGACCTATAACCTGTACAATTCAATTGAAAAACAAACAAATCTGTTAGGAGAAAAATATAAAAAAATAAAAAACATACAATAAGCTGGTTGCATAAATGTGCCAGCCCTTAAACTAATACTTTTTTGAAGCACATTTTGATTTGAGAGCAAATCCCTCATTATAACACTTACTCAGTGCCAGTGTAAGATGCCTCTGTTTAGCCATAGTGAGTTTTTGTAAACATTCTGTTTATTTGGTTGCTGCCACAGTTCACCCCAATTGTCCCTCTTCCTGGATCTGTTAACTATGGCATTCCTTCAATGTAATTCTTCACCAGGATGGTCTCCAGAAAGAGGCCCCAACAGACACAGTCTGACTCAATCATAAGCCAATCAATTCTTCATAAGTGCAAACACTAGGGCATTAAGACTGGAACAGGCTCAAGTGAGGCACCATCATACTTGCAGTGGTCTCTAGAGCCCTAGAATCCATATCACTCAGTGTGCTGATGTCACTATTTGGACTGGTCAGCAATGTGTAGTTGCTTGTGTATATGTCCCCTCCCTGGGTCCACAAGGTCATTATGCCTTCTTTGTCCTCCTACCCAGCATCCCAGCAACATCCTCTCATGCGCTCTGGCCTCTGCCAAAGCTCTGCTCTTTAAAGAATATCCAGCACACTCTTACCCCTCCATATAAGCACATCCATCCTCCCTGCTTCATCATCAAGCACTTGAGATGCTATTCAAACTTAGACCTCCTGGACCGCAATAAGGGTTTCATTCCTCTGTGCCACTACTGGCGTTTATGTATTGCAGTCACCCTGTTTTTGTCTGCTTTGTGTTTTTTGTGTTTCCCTGATGTGTGGTGTCCTAGTAATCACTTGTTTGCTTATCAGTGATTGCCCAAGACTGTTATGCACTGCCTGCAGGAGTTTCTCCATTCCACAACGTTTTGCTACCATACCCTCATATACAGATGTGACGTGGGGTATTGCCAGCTGTACCAGCAGAAATGGGACAGTGCATGTGTGGCATATGCCAGCAAGGCTGGCTGACATTTTGCAAACAATCCTATGACATCTGACTATCACATTGATTTGTACAGATGTTTGTATTAAAATGTATTTGTAAAAGTTGCTTATGTTAAAAATGCTGCAACAGAATCTTAACAGAGTTCTGAAGGGTAATTGTACCAGAGTCAGAGGACTAGATGTGATGTCATTCTAGAACCAGCTGAAGGATGGAACTCTGGAAGCAGAAGTTTGTTCTTTGTTTTTGTTTTTCTTTGGAATCTGATATAAAAGATCTATGTCACAGTTTAGTTGTTCAGTTGTTACTTGTACAGTTCAGTCGCTAAGTGAGTTAACTAAGGACAGTCTTTCTTTAATTAATTTAGGAAAAATACAGTGAGCTCCATTTAGTATTATTTTTTTGCATCTGTGAGATTCTATCCAACTGTGTTATTTTAATATTTCCTGTGACTGAAAACTCTGATGTTTATTGTAACTAAATTTTAAGCATTCTCCTGTTTTCTATTTTATTATCCATTTTTATACCTTTACAATGTGGCTGGTTATTTAGAGAACACTTTTAAAATCTTGAGAGTACTTAAGCTTATTTTAGTGACACTGTGGCCACTCTGATAAGCCTTACTGCTTTGGTCACACTCTACCATTTCTATAAGTATTAATTTGACACAGTATAATTGGTTACCTTTTGTAAGAGCCTTAGAGTATCTGACTGGTGGCAGCAATCTACCTTATAGTCTGGAGAGAAGGGACACAGCTGGTGAATATGTGCCAGCCTTTCCCAGGTGTGTGTGTGCATGTGTGTGCGTGTGTGTGTGTGTGTGTGTGTGTGTGTGTGTGTGTGTGTGTGTGTGTGTGTGTGTGTGTGTGTGTGTGTGTGTGTGTGTGTGTAAAAATCAGATATTCAAGTGTGTGTGTCAGATACTAGGAACTGGGGCACAGTGCTCCAAGGTGAGTCTTGTTTGGGATCTGGAGAGAGAGAGTCCAGTCCTAGTGGAACGTGTTCCCTGTGTGCCATTGAGGAAAATTGTGTCTGATACAGGGAGCTGCATTTGCAATACTGTGTAAATTCATTCCTGTTTTAGTGATGGTCTCTCACCAGTGTCAGTGGTGAGGATTGAGGCTCCTTGATTACTGTCCCAGGTAAAAAGGGCTTGTCAAATATTGGTGTCAGAGCAGTGAGATATTAATTGAACTTCAGTAGTCTGTAAGCAGTTGTTACTGAAGGTGTGTGTACTTTTGACAGCCACAAGGAAAACATTCAGAGTTTCCATTTCACAACAGTTTTATTTATTTTTGTTAGTTTAGTCAGAGAAAGCATGCAAAGATGTCAGCAGAGGATTATAGCAAGCTGACAAAAAAACAGTTGGCCAAAGTGTGCAAAGCCAAAGGACCGGTGCATGCCACCTGACTAAAGAGGATATGATTTCAGCCTTAATCATAGCTGCGGCATGGTCTAGCAACCAGAGAGATAGCCAGTCCAGTGATGGAGATGTGCAGCCTTTGGTCACAGAACAGTTCAACTTTGCCTCAGAGGACTTAAAATCCATCTAGAGTTAAAGAGACTTGAACTGGAAGCTAAACGTTTGGAGACCAAAGAGAGACTGCAACTGGAAGTCAAACATTTGGAGGCAGAAGAAAAGAAGAAGCAGCAACAACATGAGAGAGATTTTGACTCTTCATCAGAGTCATAGAGGTAATGGGGTAGAGAATAACTGGACCCCAGAAGCAATAAAGGTCAGTAAATTTCTTCCACAATTTTCAGAGGAGGATGACTTTGATATTTTTATTCATATAGTTGAAAGAGTACGTAAGCAGTATAATGTTGACCAAGAGCTCTGGTCACAGTTCCTGACCCCCTTACTCCATGGTAAAACTGCTGTTTCTAAATTGTCTGATACTGATTGTTTAAACTATACTAGAGTAAAACAATGTTTACTAGACTGTTTTAAGTTAAAACCTGAAGCTTACAGAAAAAAGTTTTGTGAGCATAGACGCAAGGCAGATGAAAGTGTATGTGATTATATTGCTGAGTTAAGCACTTGCTTTCATAGGTGCATGAGTTGGTGTCAGGTCACCACTTATGAAAGGCTGGCAGACTTTTTGATGAGGGATTAAGCCCTTAGCACTTTGCCTGAGGAGATGAGAATGTGGTTGGCAGACTGAGAATGTAACTCTGCAGATGAGCTGGAGAGAAAAAGGGATCTCTAGTTAGCAACCAGGACATCATGGGATCATAGGAAGTTAATAGGCTATTGGCCCTGAGGCTCTTATAAGCCTAGCCAAGAATTTAGCCCATACATAAATAAATCAGCACCCAATGCCCCTGTCCAACAGGGACAAGGGTGGAATCCCAGGGATCTATTTTCTATTTCCCATCCAGTTATCCAGATTGTGCTTAAGAAGGGGTAAAGAGGTACTCTGCATTACGTGGAGGGGGAGTCTATTCCATAGATGGGGAGTCTCTGGGACACAAATGTGTCCCTGCAACAAGTCCTATTGGTCACAGACCAGGTTGAGGCCATGTGTGTGGGTTACTCGAGTGGAGCTTGACTTGGGGATATACAGCAGTTCCATCAAGGAGGGGTCTGAGATTGCCTTGTATGCCAGACAGAGGTCACCTCTGAGGAGTCCATATGAAACATAGTAGAGGGATAGGGCTTTTAGCCTATCTGTGTATGGTAGATTTTTGAGGCCCTGAATTTTCCTGGTGAGGAACCTCTGTGGTCTCTCCAGCTGCTGCATGTGCTTTGTGAGGTACATGCCAAATGTGGCATTGTACTCAATAATGGGCCTTATAAGTAAAAAATACAGGGATGTTATGACCTCCTTGTCCCTGGATGAGATACTCTTACTTATGAGGTGCTCTGTGTAGAAAGCAACATGGTGGTCAAAAGTCAGGTTGCTATCAATCTGGGTGCCCAAATCCATCATGACTGACTGCATGCTTAGGACATTGTTATAAATGTGATAATTTGTGGGGACATCACTCTTCCCAAAGGGATGATGATGCATTTTTTTGTATTTAGCTTGAGGCCATGTTTCTGGCATCAGTCATTTGTTTGGATAAGACCTTCTTGGAGGATGTCCACATCACTAGGGGAGTTGATGAGAGCTCCCAGCTTGCAGTCATCTGCAAACTTGGTCAGCCATAGCCCACTGGTTTTGGCCTGCACCTCAGTAAAGTATATCTCAAATAACAGAGGCCCCAAGACCAAACCCTGTGGTATGCCACTCGATAATGGGTCTACTGCTTGAGTTGGCT
Source organism: Protopterus annectens (assembly GCF_019279795.1). Classification (NCBI taxonomy): domain Eukaryota; kingdom Metazoa; phylum Chordata; order Ceratodontiformes; family Protopteridae; genus Protopterus; species Protopterus annectens. Next base: position 189,425,277 of record NC_056731.1, read on the forward strand.
TCTCCTATTTTGACTAGGTGGGTTCTATCAGTGAGCCAGTTAGCTACCATCTGGTAACATACAGATTGATGTTGAGTTGAGAGAATTTATCTGTTATGCCTGAGTGGGAAATAATGTCAAAGGCTCTGGCCAGAGCAAGGTAGGCAGTGTGCACTGTCTTCCACTCATACATGGTTTTGGTGACTGTCTCAAAAAAGTCGACCAAATTTAACAGACATGACCTACCCTTGATGAAGCCAAACTGTGTGGGATCGAGTGTTTGGAGGTTGTCAATGTCCTTGTTAATGAGGTCCATAATAATCCTTTCCATGGCCTTGCAGATCAGGCTAGTTAGGATGATGGGTCTATAATTTCCTGGATTGGTGGACGCTCCACCTTTGTGTAACAGGATGACAGTGGCTGTGCTCTACTCAGTTGGGACAAAGCCAGTACTCAGGCTTTGGTTGAATAGGGCACCTAATGGTGCTGCAAGTTCCTGCCTGAGTTCATGTCGGATGCAGCCTGGGATGTTATAGGGCCCCATAGAGGCTGCATTCTTTGCCTTTGAGAGAGCAGGTGTGACCTGATCCCTAGATATAACCAGAAGGGGTCAGGTACTGGGAATGTCCTGATTTACTGATGGGGGGGACAGAGAGGTGAAAATTTCAGTGAATCTGTCAGCCAGCAAGTTTGCTATATCTATGACATTTGTATATGTGGTGCCCTTGATCACCAGTTCTGAACAGATCTGGGTGCTACCTTTGAGATTACAGACATATGTGAAGAAGGCCTTATGATTGTCTCTACTAGATGTGGCCAATTTGGACTCAAAGTTTGCTTTGGAGGATTTCACTAGTGCTGTTATTTTGCCTGTTTAGGCTAAGGAGATATTGCTTCCAGTTGGTCACCTACTCCTTCTTGATCCTGGACAGCAATATTTTCTTTTGTTATACAGTTTATTTATTGCAGATGTCCACCAGACAGATTTACTCTTCCTTGTGGAGGATGATTTAGTCCTGTCAGGTATTCCTGATTCCATGCATCTATATAAATGTTCGTATAGTAATTTGGTATAGTTTTGGATCATTGCTTAAGAAGGGGATACACAGTGCTATACATGGATATAAGGAAACCCATGGTATGCAGCTTAAATCACCACAACAGAGTCAACATTAACAGGGGAAGCCACTAGTTCAGGTACACATCCAGGATCAGTGGTTAGATGCTTTAAATGTAACCAGAGGGGGCATGCAGCATACAAATGTCCACTGAAGCAAGATGGGGAACAAAGGTGTGGGAGCCAGTAAGTGGGAATAACTGCCTGCCAGTGGTAAGTTGTCTGGAGACAGCAGAGGTACCAAACTATCACCGGAGTTTATATCCTATCTTAGTAGATGGAAGACAGGCCATTGCTAAGAGAGACACAGCCTCTGACATAACCATTGTAAAGCCTGCAGTGATTAAAAAAGAGCAGCACTTGCTTGGGCAGTCCACACCTGTTACAGCTTTAGGAGGGACCCCATTCTAAATACCTTTGGCTAGGGTTCGCCTTGACTGGCAGGGTCGAAGAGGGAACAAGCAGGTAGGTGTGTTTCTGGATATCCCTGCAGATGTCTTAATAAGGAATGATTCTGATAATGTAGTACCTTGTGTGCATGCAATTGCATACAATTAGGCTTGGAGATAGGCAGGTAGGTCTGGTAGCATGGGGGATCCAGACAGACTCCATGCCTGAAGCTGGGCTGGTGATGTGGTTATTTCAGGGAGGGAGTTACATTGTAGCAGTAAGCCTGAAAGTGAACCACAGCTGCTGGTAGGTACTGATGCTCCCATGGACAAGGTGACTGCAAGGACAGAGGTGAGTGGTAGTACCCAGGCTGACAGGGAGGCACCATTGTCAGAAGATACTAGGCTTAAGTGGAAGGGGAGCTGGGAAGGGTCAGACAGGCACAGATTTTGGACCCTACCACTTTTAACATCTTGAGAGTACTTGTGCTTATTTTAGTGACACTGTGGCCACTCCGATAAGACTTACTGCTTTGGTCACACTCTACCATTTATATTAGTATTAACCTTTGTAAGAGTGTTGGAGTATCTGACTGGTGGCAGCAATCTACCTTATAGTCTGGAGAGAGGGGACACAGCTGGTGAATCTGTGCCAGCCTTTCCCAGATGTGTGTGTGTGTGTGTGTGTGTGTGTGTGTGTGTGTGTGTGTGTGTGTGTGTGTGTGTGTGTGTGTGTGTGTGTGTGTGAGCTACATGGGCAGGGAAAAAAAGCAGTGATTGGACAGAGAGAGTGCAGGAAGGACTTGGCTTGGAAGTGTGTGTGTCAGATACATGGAAATGGGGCACAGTACTCCAAGGTGAGTCTTGTTTGGGATCTGAAGAGAGAGCAAGTCTAGTCCCATTGGAACATGTTCCCTGTGTACTGTTAGGGAAAACTGTGTTTGATGCAGAGAGCTGCATTTGAAATACTGTGTAAATCCACTCCTGTTTTAGTGACAGTCTCTTACCACTGTCAGTGGTGAGGACTGAGGCTCCTTAATTACTGGTACAGGTAAAGAAGACTCATCACACAAACACACACACACACACACACACATACACACATATATATATATATATATATATATATATATATATATATATATATATATATATATATATATATATATATATATATATATATATATATATATGTGGAGATAGATGGGAGTTAGCCCCCTCCTATAAATGCCTTTTTGATCTATCCCATTGGTTAGTGCAGAAGTTATATGTGAGTTTTGAGCAGTTGTGATCACAAAATTATTTTCAAGAAACTGACTATCAGTCTTACATTGTGTCAGCCTGGCTATTTCTGGGATAGTTTGGCCCACTTACTCAAAAGACTGTTCCACACTCCCAGGGATGCCACTATCAGTTGTCAGGACCCAACATATTCCTTCCCATATGTATATAGTTATCCCACTTGATGTGAGAGCTCACTGGCTTGCTGCTTTATTACTGCAAGAAGAAAAACTGAAGTACTCTGATATTAGGAAGACATTTTGGAAACAGTTTTACAGCACAATGTCTACTTTCCAGGATGGAGTGTATCAACAACATAAGGGTGTGGCAATGGGTACCAAAATGCCCCCAAGTAACACTAATCTTGTGCTAAGATTTTTGAGAGGAAATGTGCTATACATAGCTTCAAACTTTGTTATGGTTAAATAGCATTGTCACTTTACTAACTTTTACTGGCTTTTTAAACAGTCATTTCTATTTTTAATGTTTACAGCAGAATGGAGTTTCAGCAAAACTGTTTTCTTAGTGGTATGTAACTTTACAAATACTGAGGAAGAAGTGGTGAGTACTAAGGAGTACTAAGATTTCATGTAAGAATACTGAGGAAGGAGGGGTGAGTACTAAGGAGTACTAAGATTTCATGTAAGAATACAGAGGAAAGAGTGGTGAGTATTAAGCATGAATCCTATTTATCATGAGAAGAATATTATAAAAGTCCAGCCATCACAGACTTAACAGATTCATATCTGATACTGAACTGAAATAGTCTGAATTTGAGAAAATGGAGAAAAGGTTGTGTGTGGGGGACATTCAGAGGTACTAGTACAACATAATGCATTTGACATTAACACTAGGGAGGGAGTGTGTAAAGCAAAGGTTGCAACCAGTGAGAACTAGAATATGGATAGCTGTGGCACCAAGAAAACCATACCCAACAACTGGAGATGTTTCTGTGTAGACCCTTGGTTTATTAACAAGTTGAGTAATAGTCCAACATTTATTAATGAAAAAAATCAATATTTTAAACAGATTTTAGAAAGGTCTGTATTGTTAGCGGAGGAATTACCATACTAGAGGATATTCAAATATGAACCTTATAGCCTGTGTAGGTATGCTTCTAATGGTTCCAACTATTATAATCCAATTAGAAAAAAAAGTCTTATGCATCTCCAAGAATGTTTACTTGTTCCTTAGTATTTGTTGCTTACATTGCAGCGTCATCTGGCTCTGAAGTATTTTATATGGGGAAAAGCAAAAAAGAGCTTAAAGCAAGAATTTATAGAAATAGTGTTCAAAACAAAAATGTATTCATCGCATTATACAAACACTATATTAATTGTAGTGTTTGCAAGAAGTTATTTTCTTCACATTATTGACTACAAAACTACTACAGTTAGAAGTGGTGACAGAAGAATTTATTAAACCTTTGTGAACATAAATGGCATGTCTTATTTAGTGTGTGTGTTTTTCCATACATCAATGAATACATCACTTTTAAGAGTGTTTTAAAAATCAGAAATTAAAATGTTTTTATAGTATGCCTTGTTAAAAGATAGGCCCAGTTTATCATATGTTTAATTTATGGATATGACTTTTTAGATGTCGTTATGAAATGTGACATTTTTAAAAAGTAACATGGGTATACATGCAGTAACAGAAAAGAAAACAAACCATAATAACATTTCTACTGTAATTTTCATAAATCAACTTATCCTATTTAACTCTTGTCATCTCCCTCTCCCAAATAAATGCCTTCATTCCTTTATTAATCACCATCTACAAATTCTCCTTTGGTTGATAAAAATATGCCTCACCTGGATATAAAACTAAAGGGATGAAAATATTTTTGCTGCTTGCATCTTACTATCCATAACCATAACCAAGAGCTTCCAGATTCTTACTTTGGTATTATCTTTAATTTGGTCTTTTCTCAAATATCTGTAGCTGCCATAACAGAATACTTTTCAAGCCACACATCTAAGTACTTCATCTTATCATGTCTCTCATAAATATGGGTTTTGTTGAACCAATTCATATGTGAGGTACATAGTTAACCATTATAGCCTTTGTTTTATCTTTATTTATTTATATCTGAAAAAAAGAGTTGTTATTGCCTCAAAATTATCCACAACACCAAAATGTCCTTTTCTGGATTTATTAAGTACAAAATAATATAATCTACAAATAAAGTTGTCTTGATTACAGTACCAGTTATATCCCTGAATCCGAGTCCCTAATTTCTTTGTCATTGTTTGTAAATATGAAGTAAGCAACAAAGGGTAAAGAGGACATCACTGCCTGTTTCATCTGTTCAAAGTTTGCCAGAGAGAAAAATTCCCACTTTAATTCTTGCCTCCAACCCTTCATTTAACCTCCTTATTAACCATGCTATTGTATTAGGGAATACAAATGTTATTAAACTCTCAGCTGCTTTCTCTGCATCAAGACCCATCAACAATAACAACATTTTCTTATGCTCTGCTTCCTGTAGGATCATCACTATTCTATTAATATTGTCAAGTGTTTGCCTCTCCACCACAAAATAACATTAACCATATCTATCACTTTTCATAATACATTTTCCATTCCCTTAGCAAGTATAGCCATAAACCCTTTATAATAATGGTTTAAAACTGAGATTAAACTCTATGATGCTGGATCAGAAGGGTCTTCACATCCTTGGGTAATAAAATGACAACAGCTTTCTTCAAGGATGCTGGTACTGCCCCCATTAATTATTGTCAACAAAACTTTCCAGATCTTTTTCACTTTCTTCGCTCCAAACTTCCAAAGGAATACTCCTGGATACTTCCTTGTTGACTGATTCTGCAGCACCATCTTTATCTAATCACTTCTAATCTTAGTTATTAATCCTTGTACCTCACATTCCTCAAACCTTGGCATATTTAAGTCTTCCATAAATATTTCCATTTATGCATTTTCTTGGCTTCCCATTCCTCTGCTTTATACAAATTTTCATAGAATTTCCAAAATATAACTAACATCTCTATAGGATCTCTGGTTATTTTTCTTATTTGATTGCCTCTAAGTTTGGTAACAACCCCTTATATCTGTTGCCTAAGTCATTGTGCTAACAGTTTTTATGCTCTGGAGCTGCTATCAAAATACATTCTTAACAGCAACCTTTCTAAATTACTGCATATTTCCACTTTAGCAATTGCTCCTGTTCTTGTTCTGTGAGATTTTTCCCTTCTTCTGCAATACTTTAACCACTATCAACCCGTTAAAATAATTCCTTTAAATGTATTCCCATACTTCTTTCTGTTTTATTTATATCATATTTTAACTGCATTTTTATTTTATCACACTCTCTAGCTAACCCTTCTGAAGAAATGCATATCTTCCATAATAACTCTCAAATAATTTCCATAACCATTCCATGAATTCCTCTATTTTTAAGAGATAAGGAGGGAAGCACCAGTGTCTCATTTTTTTTACTTAGTTACCCTGGATCTTTATCAAATTCTTTATTGGTGCATGATCTGAAATAGTTATTGGATGTGTTTCAAAGCTTTCAGTTAAATACCCACTATGTTCCCTTGAAATCTAATTTATATCCAGTATTGCCTGGTTATGTTATCTTGGTGAGTAATATGTAAATTTCCCGAGTTCCTCCTTGTAAATTCTCAAATTCCATTCCAAATATCTTCATCTATTTTAGAGATCTACCCCCTTTAGTTATCTTTTCTCTTCTAGGCCTCCCTAATACAGCCTCACTATTGAAAACCAGGTTCCAGTCCCTATCCACTAATAATATTCCCTGCTGAAAGCTTACTATTTCTCCCAATATTCCCTTAAACTCTATAATAGTGGTTTTAGGTGAAATATTAACACATGCTAGTATAATCCTCCTTCCCTGCCAATAACCACTTGTTATCACAAATCTACCACTATTGTCTTTTACACCTTTTCTATTATTATTGAAGCCCTTTTTTGTTATCGGTATATTTACTCCCATTTACCCTTTTCCCCTAATACTCTGTTGAATTCCATTCTAAAATTCTTTCTTTGACGAATTCACATGCACATTTCTATACAAATGTATCTCCAGTAACATTGCTATTTATACATACACGTCTTGTTATAATTCAGTACTCTTTGATTTTTGCCTATGTAAGTGCAATGCCATTTACATTCTGTGCTAATATTGATCACACAGCCATTGTGATAAAAAGCTATTACTTTCAAATATTCTGCATGACAGTTCTTTCAAATATATGTTGTTAACTTGCAACTTATATACACACACCAATGCTTGGCAGGTTGATCTTGTATGCAATTGTTGCTTCTCATCTCTGTTTGGACCCGTCACATTTTCCAAGACTTTTCATTTCAAGAAAAACACTGAAGAAACAAAAACAAACAAAAAAAAAAAACATTTTAAACCCCAACCCCTTTTAATTTACAGCAAACGCACAAAACTATAAAAACTTTCCAAACAGGGAAGTTACCCCTCACTATAATGACAGTTGCCCCAGATAGATAACTGCACCCACTCACTGGCTTTACCTATTCTAAATTTAGGTTTAAACATGCTGGAGTACATGCTAGAGTCTGTGTTCGCCTCTTACACAGCTATCATATGTCCTTGTCTTGTCTCTAGTTCCATGCCGAATGTGAAAATGTTTGCATGTTCTCAGTAAACTAACATTTAGCCTTAAGAAAATATGCACTATATACCCTTAAATAAATAAACTAAGTTGTGTAGTGTTATATCTAATGCACTGACGTACTAAGGCTGGGAGGGATGCAACCACTTGCAAAAATATTAATTTCCCATAGTTTCAAACTTCATTTATTTTCACTGAACTGCTTGCCAGCTTCCCCTTTAGACACTAATTATGTTTCTAACACAAGTGACTCAGAACACATCATTCAGTCTTTTACTGGTTAATTGCTTGCACTTGCAGACTCGTTATTTCCAAATGAAAATACCTGCTAATGGAAAAGAAAGCATTAATAACTTTACAAAAGCAAGAACGGACTTTAGTAGAGATTACGCAGACCACAGTAGTCAAACATTTCATAACTAATTGCTTGCACCTGTTTTGTTACTTGTCTTCAGCAAAAAAGCAGATGCTAATGGAAAAATAAATAGCTCTTGTCAAATGCTAGAAAAGTGCTTTCCATTTCCTAGCCTGTTTCCTTGAAAACAGAAATTTCCCCTATCTATCCAGTGAGAAAATCTCCACAAAATAAAATAGCAATATGATACATCATCATATTATAATAGTCTAGGATAAATACATCTTAAAACATATTTGTAATGGAAACACAAACAATGAATTTTTTAGCAACAGAAATTGCAATGTAATTTAATATAATACATTTGTGCATAGGGTGTAGTCAATTGAGTAGCACAGTATTACACAGCATCATTAAAAATTACACCATCTGAGAGTGAGGAAGCATGGTTACATACCAAAATTTTCTAGGAGAAAGAGCAGAGGTGGGTTATCTTATAAGAGGGAAATGTATCAGGTAACAGAGGATATTATGCAGGTGAACAGAGATGGATAGTTGTAGAAGTAGTGAGGTAAAATGAGGTTGATTATGATATAGAGCTAGAGTATACCTCATAAGATAGAAGAATACAGCGGTGGTAAATTCTATTCATATAGTAGTATAGGCTTCTTTATGAGTAGTACATTTAGCATGGGGTGGTGCAGGTGCATAGTCAAGTCTCCTGCAGAAATTGCTTCAGTTGTGACTTGTGTGACTTTATATTATTAGGTAACTTCATGTGGGCTGGAAGAGAGTTCCATTTTTTACCTACACAATTAGAATATAGGGAGTCCCTTTCAGTATTTTTTAATTTGGTTATGGAAAGTAGGGATTTGTCAGTAGAGCATAGAATTCTTTTAGGTAAGTAGGCTGGATGACATTGCTTAGGGCTGGGTATTTGTCAGGGGGAATAAAGTAATCTGATTTTAGTATAGTGTTGACGTTATATTACTGTGTGTGTGTGTGTGTGTGTGTGTGTGTGTGTGTGTGTGTGTGTGTGTGTGTGTGTGTGTGTGTGTGTGTGTGTGTGTGTTAGTTCAAGACAACTTAGTTCCTTTAGAGGGATGCAGTGGTGACCTTTAGGTTGGTGATTGGTGGTAACTTTGATAACTTTATTGTAATATTTCTTCTAGTTTAGTAGATAAGGAGGAATTAAGGTTAGCAAAAACTGAGAAGGCTCATAAGAGTGTGGAAATGAGTGGGTAGTGACTATAGTTTTCCAGCTATATTAATGAGGAAATGTTTGACTCTATACAAGGAGCCTAGTTTTTATATGTTTTCTTAATTACTTGCTTTATGAGGTAGTCAGACTTTTTGGTCATTAGTGATCACTATCAGTAGTCTTGTTTGTGAGAAACAGCTTCAGTTTTGTATTGTTACATGACACTATTGAGAAGAGTTTTGTCAATCAGTACTGTAATTTTGAGGTAAATAATATGAGTTTGGTCTTTTGGGGATTTAAGAGTAGTTGAGGGTTGTCTAATCATGACTGTGGAGGAGAAGTCTGAGTGAGTTCTTGCACAATAAGAGGAATCTTTACTGATTTACTTCAGAAAGTTTATCGTACAAATATTACTAAGAAAAAAAAACTTTTTTACTTCCAGTTACATTTTCAGTCTCCTAATTGTCCTTCTAAAACATTAATGACAAAGTGGGACTTATGCTTTAGAGTCTTCACACCAATTTAACACAGTCCACAAACTTCCAGTCTTTCTCAGCTACTTATTCTCACACAGTTATCATGTATAAACTGTATCTAATGGGAATGACAATTTACAAATCTTCCATTCATTCACTAATTTCACATTACTGGTCTTCTTTTTCATTTTAATCTCAAAATCTCAACAATGGTCTCTGGTTCAAGTCCAAGGTACTGCTAATTTTTTCTAGTCAGCTCCTGAGATTTTTTCTGGTTACTCATTTAGTTTCCTTTAGCACAATAGAAAACTCTTCTCACGCAAATTATCTTTATGTGCTTTGTTATTGTCAAAAGAATAAGAGACAAAGTCCCCTTTAGCTTGTTGGCTCAATCTTTGTTTGCTATACTTTTTTTTATTTCCTGCTTAGTCTGTTCTACATCCAGAAATGTTTTTCATCCTCCAGAAAAAATATTCAAAAGACAACTGGATATAACACCTTGAGTTTCACATCTGCCTCTCAAAATCCCCTAATTGCAGGGATAAACTTGCTTTCCTTCTGCCTGATGTACAGAGAATAATCATTTTTCACACTCTGTAGTGCACTTTGTTTAATAGGTTTCCCTTCTGCCACAGTTTTGTCAGGAACAGCTCATGACTATATCTTTACTATTATAGAGCTTGGCTGCTTTCTCATGGCCTCATTTGGAACATACACAATATGCCCTTTAAATTAACAAATCCTGTTGTGGAATGCCATTCACTGAAATCATATGAAATACAAGGCAACTGAGTCTTGTGGGCCTTTTCAGCACACACTCACTCTTGGACTGTATCTCTGTTCTAAAGGAGGAGTAGGCCAGTCAAGCTTGGGGGCGAAATTGTGAATACTCATCCAATCATCTAGTTCCCATCTGAAGGAAAATAATGTATCACGCTGCTTGATTTGCAGTGGAAGTCTGTTCTATAGATGGAGAAGGTGCTACATAATGAACCAATCCCTGCACTGTGTTTTATTTATTTATTGAGGCAAGTTTAGTCCCTAGTTCTGCTATTTGTAAACTATTCAATTTATGGAGAAACAAGAGATCCAGGACTACTGGATCCCTAATGAAGACATAGATCTGCCCTCAGAAGTCCATAACATTTTTTTAAGATAGTGATCTTAGTGAGGAACCTTTGGGAGTCTTTATAGTTATTTGATATGTCTAGTAAGGTACATCCCAGAGGGAGCATTGTATTCAATAATTAGAATAATAATTACTGAATATAATGGGACAATGACCTCTTTTGATCTGAATGATATTCCATTGGCAATTAGCTGCAAAAAGTAGAAGGACTTTCTGACTTCTGTCATTGGATAACAGAATAAATAGGACAATAGATAAATAGAACCTGCTGGAGAGATAGGTATGTATCCCAGAGACTACCCCGTCTATGGAACAGGCTCCCCATCCACGTGAAGCAGAGTTCCTCCCTAACCCAATTCAAGTGCAACTTGGACAATTGGATGGGAAACCGGAAATTCATCCCTGGATTGGCACCTATGTCTCTAATACAACCAGGTAACCTGTAAATGGTTCATCTCCCAGGCCTATACTTACACTTATCAAGGGTGTCAGAACTTGTCAGAGATTCGGGATACATGGCTAGGCTTAAAAAGGCCCTTGTGGTCATTAGCCTAGTAAACACCTAGGAACCTATGAACTATGATTATCAAAGGAGGAGGAATTATCAATCCATGTTCCAAGGTGTTTAACAACATTCCCATTTTTGAGCTGGGTGATGTCTATGTTGTATATTGGAGATGTTCACCAGCTATGACAATATTACACTTTTTAGTATTTGAGCTAAGCCAGTACTTACTACACCAGGTATTGATGAGTGTAACGTCTTGCTGAAGGGCTTTGGCATTAGGGGAACTTACCAATGGCTTCCAGCTTATGGTTATCTGCAAACATGTTTAGCCAGAAGTCTTGGTTCATGTAATATAGATCATAAAAGTAAATGCCAAACAAGAGATTCCAGCACTCAGCCCAGTAGGACACCTTCATATACTCTGATGAGGTACCTGCTACCTGTACTGTGTGGTTTCTGTCTTTTAACCAGTTGCTATCCATCTTGTTACATAGGGATTTTATTTGTAATGCAGTAAACTTACTAGCTATACTAACATAAGGGATTGTGTTAACTGTCTTGACCAGGTCAAGGCATGGTACGTGGGCAGCATGACAGTTGTCAACAGACTGTGTTACCCTTTTCAAAAAGTTTACCAGATTCAGCAGACAACATATGCCCTTGACAAAGCCAAATTACTGTGTGCCTAGCCTGAAGAAATTTTTCATATCATAGTTTATCAGGTCAATTATAATATGTGCTATGGCTTTGCAAATAAGACTTGTCAGGCTGTTGGGTCTATAATTCCCAATGTCAGTTATGAAGCCATCCTTATGGAGTGGCATCACTACTGCTGTGCACCAAACCTCAGGAACAAAGCCAGTGGCTATTCTATGGTTAAATAATTTAAGGAGTGACTCTGCCAGGGACTGTTTAGTACTGTTTATTAAACAGACAAATATATTGTCATGTCTTGGAGAGCACCTTTAGGACATTTTTATTTTTAGTGTTAGCTTAGCTTCTGGTGTAATTTAAAGGCAGTACAATATATATCAGTCTGGGAACAGATCACAGACAGTCCTAACTGTTTTGCCAGGGATGGTCTACATCTCTCTCCCAAAGCTTCTGTATGTTATCCAAAACCTTGTCTACCCCTATAGTGCCTTGTCTAGGTAATGTCAGTTTTCTAAAGCCTCCATCATAACTAAATAGAATCTGAACAGCATTAAGTTATTGCTGCTCAAAAACACACTCTGCAGGCATAACTTACCCTTGAAAAAGTCAGCATATGCGTCGTCGCAGACACCTAGTACAAGATAAGTGGAAGCACTTCATCAATACAGGGTTTGAATGCTTGCCACTCATACAGACCCAGCACAATACAATAATGCACTGGTATCTTTATATTCTTAAAAAAATCTAATTTTCTGACTTATTAGACAAGATGACGACCAGGAGCTCCTACATGTCCAACTTACTATGAATAAAATTCCTTATCACATCACATCATAGCTAACTACAGGACCCACTCGATGTCCCCCCTTGGCCCATACAGCCTCTCTAACCAGTATTTAATTCCTGTGTATTAAGCCAAACACCATTCTAATAGGAGAAGTCAACCATCCCGCCTTAAAATGGAAGACTTATATATCTTCTAACATGTATGCTCACAGATTTCTGTACTTTACCAATAAAATCTTTCTGGACCAGTTAGTCCACATCCCAGCTAAGTTGATACAGTTCTGGACTTGGTTCTTACCAGTATTGGGCAGCTCTGCTCCCTACCAATTGTTACCTCTTCTCTGGTCAGAAAGGACCACAACTCAGTCACATTCACCATAAGAATGAAGCATCCTCCAATACATCAGTATTCAGTGTTTTTGCAAAGGTTAATTTATAACAGCTGCATGATGACCTGCCTAAATTCAAAAGTGTCCTCTACTTCGACAACCCCACTGCTTATGTGGAATTTTTTACTGTCAAATTCTATTTGCATGCAATTAGCTGTATAGATGCATCTCACCCTTTCAGAAATAAGTACAAAGCCAAATTCAAAAATAAATATCTGTGGTGGAACCCTAATATAAACAGTCAGTATTATAAAAGAAAAAAACTCATTGCATTAAAAAGTAAATCTAACTCTGAACAAGCCAAAAACATTCTTGCAAAACTAAACAAAGAACTCAGGATCTTGATCAAATCAATCAAAGCCACATATGAAGTAAAAATAACCATCCAGGTGAAAGATAGCCAGAAAATTGTCTTTAGTTATCTTAGAAACCTCAGAAACAATGCTCAGTACAGCTCAGAGCTAATAAATGATATCACATACTTGGACCCAGAGACAAATTTAGCTCTAACTTCTCCATCCCCTCCCTTCCATTACTCTAAGATCAAGTGCCTGCATCTATACCCCCTTCAAATTTCTCAAGAACAAGTTCTCAAGGCACTATTTAAGGCAAAGAACACTATGTTTTTGGGGCCAGAAAACATACTAGGCTGCCTACTAGTTAATCTGAAACATGATTTGTCAGACTCCCTACAGATGCTATTTAATATTAGCCTCAAAAAAGGCTTTATGCCAGATGAATGGAAGACAGCAACAGTAATTTCTTTTCACAAATATGGGGATTCATTGGACCCAGGTAAGTATAGACTCATATGCCTGACCAGTCTCATCTGTAATGCTATGGAAAGGATCATTATGCAACTAATATTTGGGATATAGATAACTTACAGATTCTGAACCCAGCCCACTTCAGAGTCATTAAGGGCACATTATGCCTACTTAACCTGGTTGATTTATTTGAAGAAGTCACTGAGGCAACGGATAAGGATAAATCAGAGCACACTTCATATCCGGGCCTCACAAAGGTATTCAACATCATCCCACATTCAGGCAACATAGATAAACTGTCCTAACTAAATACTAACCCCATGCAGTGCATTTGATAGCAAAATGGCTCAAAAATAGAAACCAGGAAGTAAAGGTGAGTGATTCTGTCTCTTCCAAAAGACCTCTCATTAGCAGACTGCCCCAGGTTTCATTCCTCTTTGGCACTTACTCCTTGCAGGTCAAAACTAATGTTAAGGTTCTGCAGCTTACCAAGTCATAAACTCCCAGAAGACAGCAGGATCCTATAAGACTGCCATTCCCAAACAACAAGTTGGTATCAAAATTATAAGGTAAAACTTAATGCCAATAAATGTATATTCATCTATTTCAGCAAGCATGACTCCCCTTGTAACTATCATATTAACAAAACCAATATGAAAACTGAGCCCATACTTAGAGACCTCTGGAAACCTATATCAACGATGAGCTATCCTTTATGACAAGAAACAACTATATGAAAGTTCAACCTGCCAAACAGTGCATGCATGTAACACAAAAGCTGGAGCAAGACATTTAACAAAAAAGGTGTTATACATAAAAGATGGGAATAATAACTTTTTAATACACTGATGCTTTCTGTAATGTTTATAAATGCCAATGGTCTCACAGATAAAGACAAAAAAAGAAAGAATAGTGAACTATATTAAAAAATGTAGAGTGCAAATACTTGGAAAGAACTGAACATGTGAACTTGATAAAGGTTTTCAGGATGGTTATTTGGTGAAATATCTGGGACAAAGGAAAAGAGGAGTACTTATATTAATTGCAAGAGGATCTCCAATAGTGATAGAAGAGGATAAAAAGATAATAATGGTAAATCTGTAGTGCTAATGGGCTATTGGCAATGGAGGAGGATTACAATGGCATGTATTTATATTCGACATAAAACTGCTATAATGGAACTTAAGAAAATTCTGGGAGAAATAATCAGTTTTCAGCAAGGTATATTACTTATAGGTGGGACTGGAATTTGATTTACAATAGTGAAGATGGGTCTGGGGGACCCAGAAGGGAAAGTTTAACAAAGGAGGGTAGGTTTTTGAAGACATTTATGAAAATATTTGGCATGGAAGATATGAATTCAGTAATAGGAGTTTGGAGTGAATTTACATATTATTCCCCAAGATATAAAAACTGGCCTAGGCTAGACAGAATTTACAGTTCACAGGAACATGTGCATTTAATTGAAGGTATTAATGCACGGCCAGTAACTATTTCAGATCATGAACCAATAATAACTAAAATAAAAACACAGGGTAAAAAAAATAAAAATGAGACACTGGTATTTTCCCACCTATCTACCGAAAAGACAGGAATTTAAGAAATGGGTAGTGGAGATTATTCAGGAGCTATTCAAGAGGATAGCAATTACTTCTGAAAAATAAAGCTAGGGAGTGGGATAAAATTAAGGTGGAGTTTAAAAATAGGGTGGAAATAAAAGAAAGGGAGCTATGGTTAAGAAGTAGCAAGAATTATTTACAGGGACTGACAAATGCTAAAGTGTTGCAGAATAGGGGGACTCTCACAGAACAAGAGGATCAACTGCAGAATGCTAAGTAGAAAATAATGGCTTATCTTGATAATATACATGGGTTTAGAAAGATTGCTGTTAAGCAACTGTTTTTTGATAATACTGGAGCACAAAAACTTTTAGCACTATGACTCAGGCAACAGAAAGTAGAAAGGGCTGTCACCAAGCTTAGGAGCCTATAACAAGGAAGGTAACAAGAGATCCTGTAGAGGTATTAGAAGTATTTCAGAAATTCTATGAAAGTCTGTATAAAGCAGAGAAATATGGAAGTCAAGAAAAATACAACTGGAAATATTTATAGATCTATTAAATATGCCAAGGTTAGAGGTAGATAATGCTCAATTACTAACAGGATAGGAGGAGATTGGATAAAAATTGTGATGTATACCCAATCTACAGGAAAATCCCCAGGAACAGATGGTATTCCTTTGGAAATTTGGAAGCTAGGAGGGGAAAATGATAAGATCTGGAAGGTTTTAACAGTATTTTAAGAGGAGGAGAAGTACCAACATTCTGGAAGAAAGCAGTGGTAGCTGTAATATCTAAAGAGGGTAAAGATCTATCAGATCCAGCTTAATACAGACCCATTTCAATACTAAACCATGATTATAAAGTATTCATTTCTATAATAGCTAAAAGAATGACAAAAGTAATGCCAAAATTGATAGATATGGATCAATGTGGTTTTGTGGAGGGGAGGCAAACATCTGATAACATTAACAGAATATTTGTGATCCAAAGGGAAGCAGAATGAAAGAAAATATCATTGTTGTCGGTGCGTCTTGATGTACAGAAAGCATTTGACAGAGTAAGCTGGGACTTTATGAGCAGGCAATTGAAGCATTTGCATTTCCTGAAAAAATATAAGGAGAATATATCTGGGATTGAAGGTAAAAATTAAAGTGGGTGAGGTCCTCTCTGAAAATTTCTGCTTAAGCAGAGGAACCAGGCAGGCATGTCCTCTTTTCCCTTTGTTATTTGTATTATATTTAGAACCATTGGCAAAGAAAATAAGGGACTCAGAAATTCAAGGATATAATTGGCATGGTAGTCAAGAAAAGTTGGCACTGTTTGCAGATTATATAATTTTATACTGGACAAAAACATAAAGAGGCATTACAGTGTTGTGGAACATTTTGAGACAGTTTCCAATCTTTTTAGGATACCAAATTAATGAACCTAAAACAAAGGCAATAGCGGTAAATTATGTACCCACATATGAATTGCTTCAGCAATATCCATATTTATGGGGACATGATAAAATGAAGTATTTAGGAGTATGGATTAAAACTGATTCTGATTTGGCAGCTAAGGATATGTGGGAAGAGACTAAACAAAAGATAATACAAAAACTGAGAAAATGGAAGCTTTTTTGTATGGATATGGATAGTAAGATACAAGCAGTTAAAATGTTTTTAGTCCCATTAGTCTTATACACAGGTCAAGGGCGGCAGCGGTGGTGCAGCGGTTAGTGTTGCTGCCTCACAGCAAGAGGTTCTCTGGTTCGATCCTTGGTTGGGGTGCCTTCTGTGCGGAGTCTGTTTGTCCTCCCTGTGGTCTTGTGAGTTTCCTCCAGGTGCCAGTTTCCTCCGACATCCGAAAGACATGCTGTAGGTGGATTGGACACTCTAAATTGGCCCTAGGTGTGAGTATGTGCATTTGTGTGTCTTCTGTGGAAGGTTGGACACCCAGCTGGCAACTAGACACCTTAAAACTCCACTGCCAATCATGAACGGACAGGTGATCCGCTGTGGCGACCCCTAACTGGGAAAAGCCGAAAGAAGAAGAAGAAGTCTTATACACAGGTCAGGCATATTTTTATCAACCAGAAGAGAAGCTGTGGATAGCAATTAATAAAGAGCTGAAGGACTTTATCTAGGAGGGGAAGACGGCAAGAGTCAAGTGGGATAAGCTGATTCTTCCAGTAGAACAGGGAGGATTGGGATTACCCGATTTGAAGGGGTATTTCAGAGCTACACAGTTAAGTCTCCTATAAATAGCACAAGCAGAAAACTATCATTCAAAGTGGAAAGGGGTGATGATGAAACAGGAGAGAAGCTGAAGAAACAAGGAGAGACTGTGATTTCGGATGCAGGCCTTTAAGGACAATAATAATCATACAGAATATTATATCTATAAAGTAGCAGAAAGCATCCTAAGAACTAAGCCAACACAGAAATGGAGAAAGGAGATTCTGCTGATAGAGATGACTGCAGTAAGGGATATAGACAATAGGCAAGAGGGGACTGGAATTTATTGGAGAAATCTGGCAAAGGAACCAAAGTAATAGGAGCAAATAACTAGAGAAGGAAAGATGATAGAATGGAAAGATAACAAGAATTTAATTGGACTGCAGGTCAGAGATTGCCTTCCCTATCAAGGATTGATATCAGGGTATAGACAAAGAGAAAGAAATAGGGGGGTCCTAAATGAATGACCAGCACTGGTAGAGCTATTAGTAGAATCTAGAATAGAAGCTGCCATTAAAAAAGAATAATAAGTAGATCATATAAAATATTGCATGATAACTATAAGAATCAATCAGATGAGGTTAGAAAGGATTTGGGAAGACAGACTGGATTAGAAATTCACAAAGAAACAATGGCAGGATATATATATGTCTCCAAAATACGCAACAAAATCTAGAAGATTTAAGATTTTTGCTTCCCAGTCTTTACATAGATATTTTTATACCCCAAGCAGACTCCAGATAATTTTTCTTCAGGTAGACAGCAAATGTTGGAGGTATGATGGGGAAGAAAGAGGTAATTGGGAATATATTTTCTGGGTGTGTAATGAGTTGGCAGACTTCAAGGATTCCCTGCAGGATGCACTGCCGGAGATGCTGGGTGGGCAGATTAGTGTGATGTAGGAGATGATTTTTCTAAGCTATGATACAGAATCAGAACTGCCTAGACATGCTCAGGCCTTTCTGTGTCTAATTATGGTGGCTGCCAGAAAAGCAATCACTAGGAAATGGAAATCAAAATCTAAACCAACCGTACTGTATGTAGTGAAAATAGTAACAGAGATAAAACAACTGGAACTGAGATATTTAGAAAAGGGTAGGAGCAAACTACACAGGAAAAATGGGAATTGTGAGAACAATACATACAGGGGAGGAATGAGGTTTAAAAGAAGGCAGGACTTAAATGAGATATGTAATGTCTGACTGAAAATGATTGGGTAGATTATAACTGATGTATAATGTTTGCAATTGGGAGTGTGTCAGTATGGTTTGGGATATAAAACGCTTGCAACTAGGACTGTGTCAGTGTGGTTTGTTTTCGTTCATATAAATGTATGATTAAGTCATGGTTTATTAAAGATGTTTCTTATTTATAAAAAAAGGGAGGGGAGGAACTGAATAATTTATGTAGTGTTGCTTAGGTTATATGATATATAGCATATATGTGAAGTATAATGTTGGTAAACATGGACTTTTTAATACAGTTTGATTACTTTTATATAAATATAAATTTGTCTGTGTCACAAGTGATAATTCAATAAAGGTGTTTAAAAAAAACTAATAATTGGTCCCCAACTTGAAAAGAAAAAAGAAAAAAAACAAAGTCAAGCATCACAAGATTTGAAGCTCATCAAAACAAAGTGTGAAACAGATGCCATGTCACTACTAAGTACATGGATTATTTTCTAATATGGAATGGTCTACAATCAGATGCTGACACATTTTTGAAAATGCAAAAACCTACTGATAAGTCTTCTCTTATGTGTTTCTTAAGAATGGTACAGTATCTGTCAAAGTTCATACCACACTTTATGGAAATAAAAGTGTCTCTAAGAAAGCTTTTACAGTATGAAGCTTTATGTTGTTGGTTACAGAGAAACAGAAAAGCACTCAGTTACTAAACAGATTGATAAACCAGTGAATGCACATTATAGAATTAAGATGCTACCTTATCTACAACCCTACAAGTTAATGCCATTCAGGAGGCATTAGAAGCAGCCCATCAAAAGGAAGTTATACTGGTTGCTTATGCTTTCAAAATATTAACAGATGCACAAAGTTGTTATGCTCAGACAGAAAGGAAATGCTTCCACTAGTGTTGGGCTGTCAAAAGTCTCATGAATATGATATGGAAAGAGCAACAAATGTTTGTATTTATTTATTTCCCACATACTGACCAGGTTAGTCCCTCTAGGTCTGTGGCTTCCTTTCAGGGGATACCAGAGTTGGTATTCATATTGACTTGTAGAAATTTGGCCAGGACATATGGGCACTTCCCAAGTAGTGCCACTAGGTGGTCATGGAGAGCACGTCTTGATGGAGTTGGAAAGAGATGTAACTAACATTCTGAGTTTGAGAAAGATTTGGCTGCTGTGTTTTTTTTTTGTTGTTGTTGTTACAGCTGTTGCTACTACAGAATTACCTGACAATCAGCTGGTGAAAATGGTTGACAAGAAGAAACATACTTCCATGACTGCATCTGACTGGGATGCTCTTAGTGATTTCAAATTTCCACTTTCAGTTGCTGACTCTCCTGCTACACAACTTTTTCTAGGTGAAAATAAGAGTGCAGAGGACAAAGTTGCTGAAACCAACCACTCTGCTGTCGAAGTTTTACTTATACACATGCTCCAGGAGGACAACCACAAAGGAGCAATTGTATATGCGTGGCCTGTCAGTTGACTGTGTTTTTCAGGAAGCCTTTCCAACCTATGGTTGATATATCTGCAGTTCTGGACATTAAAAAAGGAAGACATTTGTCATACCAGTGATTATAAGACAATTCTTAAATACAGGGACAGCCCAAGGCTTGTAGTACCCCATGCAGTAAGAAAGGAAATATTTGTGGTGCCACAGCTGATGTTCAGTGTAACAAAGTTATTTTATTTTTTTCATGTGCACTTTTTCATTCCTTTGCATATTCCATCTGTGAGTATACTGTTGCCTGTTTAAGTGAAGTTAATTCAATTTTAAGCTCTTGTGACTGGTCTTTATATATATATATATATATATATATATATATATATATATATATATATATATATATATATATATACAGATAGATATGGATCTACTTTGAAATCCCGATGCCCATATGATTGGCAGTCATACACCTGAGGCGAAAATAGTAAAACCTAAAAAATCCAAATGTGGACTTTTTCCTGGGGTAAGTAAGTATTTGCCCCAACGTAAATGAATCTCATGCCAAAGTAAGTAAAACCCACCTAGATGGAGGGGCTACACTCCCAATCCCCCCAGCTATATATACCAACTACAGGATCACACTACAGTGGATAAAAGGTCATGTTGGGCAAGTGTTTACTTACCCTGGGAAAAAGTCGACGTTCAGATTTTTCAAATTTTGCTATTTTCATCTCGGGTATATGACCATTGATCATATAGGCATCGGGATTTCAAAATAGATCTATATATATATATATATATATATATATATATATATATATATATGGATCTACTTCATTTGCCCTAACTTCCAATTGCCCCGGCACCCATTTGCCCGACCCCATTTGACTGAAATTTCATTTGACCAAAAATTCATTTGACCGGCACTTCAATTGACCAACAAGTATTATTGGCAAGTAAATGGGATATGCCCCCTTCCCCACTGTAGTGCGACCCTGGAGTTAGAATATATAGTTATGGGGGTGTGGGAGGCGAAGCTCCCCACTTACGTTTGTTTTACTAAGCAATATTAAAGCAAAACTAAACAATATAATATGAAATTAAGTGGGGGGCTTCGCCTCCACGCCCCCCATTATGGGGGGGCTGTGCCCCCCACCCCCCAACTATATATTCTAACTCCAGGGTCTCACTACAGTGAGGAAGGGGGGGCATATCTCATTTACTTGACAATAATACTTGTCAGTCAAATGAAGTGTCGGTCAAATTAATTTTTGGTCAAATGAAATTTCGGTCATTTGGTGTCGGGCAAATGGGTGTCAGTCAATCGGAAGTTAGGGCAAATAATGAGACCATATATATATATATACACACACACACACACACACACACACACACACACACACACACACACACACACACTTAAATATATGTGTGTATGCATTATTGTCCTTTATCATCTGAGAGAAGGGTTATCATTTACTAGTAGTTAACAAGCTATATCTCCCCTTCTCCACTTAGCTAGATTGTTTGGGACTACTACCAAAGAAACTACTGAGACGTATGATCTCATATTTGGCTTTATTAAAAGCAGTCAGTAACTGAAGGTCCATGACCTTCAAGGGTGGTGGCAGTACTACTGTGCCAAAAAAAAAAGCCATGGGGAACAGGTGACTTCTGCCAGCTTTCAATTGGAATTGGGAATTTTGTGTGTGTGTGTGTGTGTGTGTGTGTGTGTGTGTGTGTGTGTGTGTGTTTGTGAAAGAAATCATCATCATCATCCCTTTTTCCCATTTTCTACATGGGTATCAAGAGTATGAACAGACGTGGGCTCAGAGTTGAATCCTGATGCACATCCACTCCCACTGGAAATTTTCTGTGAGTCTGAAAATCTTTTGTGCTTGTGACATTGGGTGTTTGCACATAGCCTGCACTAATTCTACCACTGTTTATGGGAATTTGAACCATTGCAGAACTGCTCAAATCAGCTTTTTTGGGGGACTTTGTCATATGCTCTCTCTGAGTCTAGGAATGCCCAGCTGGACTCTTTCCTCTTTTCTAGCTCCTTCTCAACTATCCGTCTCACTGCAAACATCAGGTCAATTGTGTTCCATCCTGATCTGAATTATAACTGCTCATCTCCCATCTTTTTTTCTATTACTATCGGTATTTATTTTTTAGTCACCCTTTCCAGAACTTTCATACAGTGTGACAGGCACTTGATATCTCTGTACTGCCCACTGTACATTGTAATTTCATCTCCAAAGGTGGACTATGACCCTTGTGTCTTTACATTTATTTATTTTTAAAGCAATGTAAATACTTTAGTAACACCAGATTTTAATTCTTACGTATCATTTAATCCCCATGCATTATGTGTTTGTTATTGCAGCACTGACTGCTGTTACAGCATTTAATAATTATGTATTTATACAATATTAATAAACTTTCCCCATGTCATACAATCAATGCTTACATTTAACTTTCAATAAACTGCCATTGATAAGAATATAAATCTAAATATTCCTTAAACAAAAACACTTAAGACATACATATTATTTACAACATACTAGCTTCTTTCAGTTGTTCTTCAACCTGTTGTGTTTTGCTATTGTAAATCCCTTACTTTTTAAGCCCGCTAGATATCCACTATGACTATTATTCCATATTTCATTTTTCTCATTATATCCACATTTTAAGCTTAAATTTACAAGTATCCCAACTCTTTGGAAGCTCCTTTTGCGTAAGTTCAACTGTAATAAAATGTCAGATTAAGTTTGATCTACCTAAACATCAAGTGGCTTACTTTCATAAGAAATACTGGGAAATGCCCATGTTTATCTTAATACCTCCAGAGGTAAGTCAATTGACAGCTGTCAGTTGCCATTTCCTATTAAGAGAAATCCCTACTACAGTGCTTTTACTTAAACAAGTGTAGCACCACAGTGAGCTGCCCCTCTGGCTTACTGCAAATGTAAATGTGTCATTCCAGGAAAGAGCTTATAATATTTTCAGTCCCTTTCATTTTATACCAGAGGTCAGGCACATTTCTATCAACTAGAGGAGAAGTTGTGGACAATAATTAATAAAGAGTTGAAGGAATTTATCTGCAAGAGTTATGTGGGATAAGATGATCATTCCAATAAAACAAGGTGGCTTAAGATTACCTGATTTGAAGGGATATTTTAGAACTACACAATTAAGGCTCATATTCATATATATATATATATATATATATATATATATATATATATATATATATATATATACATATACATATACATATACATATACACAAACAGAAGGTTACAATTCAGAGTGTAAAAGGATGTTGATGAAGCAGGGGTGAAATTCAAGAAATAAATAGAGAGTGGGATTTTGGATGCAGATCCTTGAGGAGAATAATAACGGCCTTCATAAAATGATATTCATAAAGTAGAAGAAAGTATTCTAAGAACTAAACCAACATGAGAACGGAGAAAGGATGCTTAGCTGATAGGAATGACTGCAAGTAGGGATACAGGGAATAGGCAAGATCAGGCTGGACTTTACTGGAGAAAACTGGCAAAGGAACCAAGGTACTGAGAGCAAATAAGTAGCAAGGGAAAAGGTAATAGAATGGGTTGAGGCCAAGAAGATGTTAAGAGTTCAGGCTAGAGACTGCCTTCTCTACTAAGGATTGTATCAGAGTATAGGCAAAGGGAAATGGATATAGGAATCTTAAGTGAAAGACCTGCTATGGTGAAGTTTTTAGTTGAATATGGAGCAGAAACTGCTGTTAAAAAAAGGATAATTATTAGGGCATATAAGATATTGCACATTAACCATAAGAATCAATCAGAGAAAGTTAGAAAAAAATGGGAAGAGAGAGTGGATAAGAAATTTACAAGGAAACAATGGGAATACATATATGTGGCTCCCAAGTATGCAGCAAAGTCCAGAAGATTTATGTTTTTTGCTTGGAAATGTTTGTATAAGTATTTTTATACCCCAAGCAGACTTCAAAGAAATTTTCCCTGAGGTAAATGGCAAATGTTGGAGGTGTGATGGGAAAGAAAGAGGTAACTGGTAACATATATTATGGGAGTGTAATGATTTGGCAGATTCTAAAAAATCCCTACAGAGCACTCTGTCAGGAATATTGGGTGAGGAAATTGCTGTAAATAAGGAAATTATTATTTTGAGATGGGACACGATCTGAATTGTCTAGACATAGTTAGACCTTGTTAACTTTAATTTTGGTGGCTTGCAAAAAAGCAATCAGTAGAAAGTGGCCAACTGTATTGGGAGTATTGAATATTGTAACAGAGATAAAATAACTGGAAGCAAGATCTTTAGAAAAGGGAAGGAGCAAATTACATTACAAATTACATGGAAACAATACACGCAGAATAATGTTCAGGGGGAAGAGTGAGGTTAAAGGGAAGGAGGAATTGAGCAATTTATGTAATTTTGGACTGCTGATAGTTATAAAAAAGGTTATATATGATGTATAATGTATGTAACTGGAAACAAGTTAATGTGGTTTGTTTTCTTTTACATTAATATACATTAACCCCATGTTTGCCTGTGTGTTTAGTGATAATTTAATAAAGGTGTTAAAAATAAGAAAGATAAAAAAGATGATTTCAGGGTTTACACAAGCCCATACAGTTCCTTTACAAGTCCCAACAGCCCTTATAAGAGCTACACAGCAATACCCGCCCAGGAAATTCAACAACAGGTCTACTTCTTAGGAGATAAAACTATAACAGTCCTCTTTAGGACTGGTTTAAAGACAGATCCTACTCTCCCTCCAACATGGGATTTGCCTCCCAGGTTTACGGAAGCCGAGCATTGTGCTTACACTATAGTCCTTTTAAGGACTTAGTTTAAGGTTAAAACAAGCTTGTAAGAGCCCTTAACAGGGCTTAAGCCAGCTGTTTTAAGCTCAGCGGATTAACAAGACCACTGCTAAGTGAACCCCAGTTGTCCTACAGCAAATTCTAAGAGTTTTCTACTCGCAGGGTTTGAGAATATGGAACTTAAGATGATTCCAGGGTTTAGGAATAAGGAACTTGAAACTATTAGAGTTCAGAAACAGAACTCCATAATAAGAAATGACTATATGGAATTCTGTAATGGAAACTGAATTTGAATTTTGAAGACATTGGCAGGGAACCAAGCACCTAGGATGTATATCAATTTAATAAAGTAGACTGAAGTACAAGGTGTGCATTTACTGGACCAGTTGTTAAAATCTGTAATATAATGAAATGAAAACAGTACTGATCACCGGTTAATTCCTTCATGTTGTAACTAATCTGTATGTTTTAACTGGTTTTGTTTAAGGAATATTTGGATTTATATGCTTAGCAATGACAAATTATTGAAAGTTAAATATAAGCATTGATTGTATGATATGAAGTTAGTTTATTAATATTGTATAAACACATAATTATTATACTGTTGTAACAGCACTCAGTGCTGCAATAACAAATGCATAATGCATGGGGATTAAACGATACGTAAGAATTAAAATCTGGTGTTACTAAAGAATTTACATTGGTTTAAAAATAATTAAATGTAAAGAAGCAAGGTATATATCTGAATGGACTAGACATAATCCACCTTTGGAGATGACATTACAACGTACAGACCTTTTCACAGGGTTCAAAACTATAGTAATCATTTTTTTCCTGCTGAGCTGTTACGATATAGATCTCAACATGGCTCAACATATCCATCAAGGACCCATTGATAATACAGAAGTTATTTCAGAAAGTTAATTCAATAGTCTTCCAAATTACAACTGCACTGTGCATGTGTTGTAGCACTTCAGTCCATTTCCAGAGACACATAAACTCTTCAAATACAATACCAAGTATTTAAGAGCCTGGTCAGTAAAATATGTCCCTTCTACCATGTTAGTTCCCTCAAATCCTTACACTTATCCTTATTAAGACATATCCATACTTGCAGTAAATATGACTCAACAACTTGAAATAGTTCACCCATACTGGCTATTTCTAACTGTCAGAAAGAAAAAAAAATGCCATCTAAATAAACCAGCACAAGAGGAAAACAAATATGAATGGCATCCCATCATATACAATGCAATTCTGATTCATACATTATCTTAACCACACTCACAACCAAAAATAAACTGTAACTCCTCAAGGGACAGCTTTGTTTGACTACCCTTTCCATGCTAATTATAATTGAAAACCAACTGTTAAGTAGTACGTGGACCAAAACATTGACTGAACACATCATAAAAAGTGGCACCAAACCCAGAAGCCTGAAAACATCCCAAGTGTGAGATTGAAGTAAATTATCAAAAGCTTTATATAATTTACAAGAAACCAACTTAAAAGTGTCATGCTCTCAGTCAATAACATGAAAAATAATTAGTAGTAACATCTTCTGGTCCTATATTTGTGGAAGGGCATACTCTCCGGGACCTATCAATGCAAGAAGGCAAGCTTATAATCTCAGATGTAAAATCTTGGCAAAAAGTCTGTAACTGAAATTACAAAAAGCAACTGGATTCCAATTTTTAATACTGACCCTATCATCCTTCTTAAAATTACATTTTGTAATTGAGTCTACAACTGTGTTATTTGGTATGCCATTCTGAAACCATGCATTGAAAACACACAAAAGTAAGTGTCTGTAGTACATTTAAAAAGCATATCCCATGCCGTCTAACATAGGGTAACTACCTACAATCACCAAATGTATTGCCCTATCCAGTTCAGACATGGTTATTGTTTGTTCCATATCATGACGCTGTACAGGAAGTGTTGGAAGTGCCAGGGGATAAAGGTGCAACTCCTTTCTGGATTGTACAAGCTGGACACGTAATGAGATATGACTTGACATATACAAGATTGTGACTGTATGCACCTCCCTGATGTATCTCTTAAACAGTCTATCCCATGCTTTGTTCTTTAATGTACTTGCCCAAGCAAAGGAGTAAGTTCTTCCTTCTTACCTGTCACAAAATATATTTTCTTACGTAACATATGTATGCACTTTTCATTCTGTTCATAAATAGCATGCTCAACACAATGGTACACCATATATTTAGCCACTACTAGATAATCTTATTCTATTGTGAGACAACAACATTGTTGATATTCAAACCATCTAAGCCAGCTGTCTTCCCCAAATATTACATTCGGGATTTAGTTTTAAAGGTCAGCAAGCAAGCAGTCCCTGAACAGTAAAAATCCCTCAAAGAAGCGTCATCTAAGAATAAAAAAACAATATTTTTGTCATGTGGCTACACAAGTCTAGTGTGCAGTCAGTCACACAATTCTTTTCCCTTCCCCTTAAAGGATGTAAACTTTGTTGTATACTTTGTACAATATACTTCAAACCTCCCCAAAAGGGTGGTGATCAGTAAAACCAAAAACAAGGCATCCACCATCACATTATATTAAAGAAGTGAAAAACAAAAAAAAGTCAATATATATTCATAGACATCTGGGTAATACAAGTATATAGCCTATCCCATGCTATACTTAAAGTACTTATGGGCATCCAGTCTCCACATAATCTAACATCATGTAACTGTTTCCATCTTCCTCGCCTTAAGTCACAATTAAAATTATCATCAAGGATAATGTCCATAACGACTAACAAAAAGAGCTTTAAATCTTCAAAAAATAAGAGCTTTCTGGGAATACTCTACTAGGGCATATCCAATAAAATAATAAAAACGTTTTGCTGAAGATGAACATCTAGCATCCTCTACCCAGGTCTTGTAATGAGAGTAACAAAGGTAAGTTTGGATTTAATAAACAAAACAGCGAAACCAGAACATGTTTTTTGGCCTAAGGACTAAAAAACTCTTATTCATCCACAACAGTTAAGACTGCACCAGTTTAACTTGGGAAAATAGTGAAATATGCAGTAAACAGATAATTTTGTAAGGAAAGAATCTAATGCATTTACAAATAAGGAAGTGACTTATATCACTATCATGCTACTGATATTAATGGGGAGTATTGAAACATCCTTTCTCGTTCCATTATTCTTTTTCTACTGTTGTTATGATTTCTTTGTGCATTATTGTACCCTTTAACTATCAGCGCCATATTTTCCATTATAGCCATATCACAAGGATATAAGCTGTCATCTTCTTCTCTCTTTGACCAAAACAAAATCACACATACATATTGCCAGTGGAGAGTGGATCTGGAACAGTCATTCAGCCCCCTTATTATTAAGTAATTTGCCAGGTACTTATGCAATGTTTTTTTGCTTATTTGGAGGATCCTCTAATACTACAAGAGCCATAGCAGTAAGGGAAGTACTGGAAGTGCCTTGATATCCATCAGGTAATCCTGCTGAGTAGCAGTTGAGGGTGACAAAGAGCTGCAATCAAGCCAAAAATTACCTTCTTTATGATATTTTAAACACAACAGTTTGCACCCTTTTAACAGCATTGTGACAGTTATCCCAGTTGGGGTTTGAATCCCAGCAATGCCAATCAAAAGATTGTGATGAAAACAGTCATTGTTGCCAAACTGTGAAAACTGGTGTCATGTACCACAATCTAACTATGAAGAAAGGGTCATGTCTAGTACTAGAGGAAAGGTTTCTTGAGTCACAATACTGGTGTCCAGCAGGTTAAGGTACAAGAAAGAAAGTGCATACAAGTCTTATTCAGTAATGTATTCACAATATAAAACCGGCCAATTTTTCACCACTCTTTCTATGAACTGTAGTAGTGTTTTCTGGGGTCCCTTATCCACAGTAACTTCCTTTTGCACAAGTAATTATTTTCACACAGGAGAAAAATTGAAAGGCAGTGTAGTAAAGTTACTTGATTTGGAGTTCCAGAGTCTACTGCTCAGGGAGGAAACAGAGTAGAAATGGTGAAGGAATTGTGGTGAGAAAAAGGCTTCACAATACAGTAAGGGATGTATTAGAATTAGTGACAGACTCATGGCAATCAGACTCCATTGTAATGATAGGGCGGTATTGATAATCTCATCCTATTACCCACAGCAGGGTTGTGACAATGAGGAAAAGAATGCATTCAGACAGCAGCTACAGGACCTACATCTTCAGACACCCTTCATAAGGCATGCGAGCAACAACCTGCTCACCAAGCCATAGGACATCAAAGACAGGTGGAAGGAATACTTCCAGTAGCTTCTGAATAAAGAAAAACCCACAGAAGCTGTACTTCCCTCGGTACAGCCTGCTGTGAAAGAAGAAGAAGAATACCCCATCCTAGAAAAGGGTAAGATCAATGCTAAGGAAAATGAAGTCAGGGAAAGCAGCAGGTTTAGGTGACATCATGGCAAATATGATCAAGATGTTGGGCAAATCAGGGGAGAAAGGGCCCCAGAGGGTACATATAGCAGTATGAAGAGAATCCCATATACTAGATGACTGGAGAATTAGAATGCTAGTGCCAGTGTACAAGAACAAAGGGGACATTCACAACTGTGGGCACTACAAAGGTATCAAGTTCTGGTCACACTGTATGAAAGGTCTGGAGAGGGTCATTGAAAAATAAATACAGAGAGTAGTAGAACGAAAGATGGGAGATGAGCAGTTATAATTCAGATCAGGATGAAATACAACTGACCTGATGTTTGCAGTGAGACAGATAGTTGAGAAGAAGCTAGAGAAGAGAAAAGAGTCCAAATGGGCATTCCTAGACATAGAGACAGCATATGACAAAGTCCCAAAAAAGTTGATTTGAGCAGTTCTGCAATGGTACAAATTCTCATAAACACTGGTAGAATTAGTGCAGGCTATGTGCAAAGACCCAATGTCACTCATGCAAGTGATTTTCAGACTCACAGAGGGGTTCCCAGTGGGAGACGATGTGCATCAGGGTTCAACTATGAGCCTACTAATGTTCATACTGTTGATAAACTACATTATTAAACAGATTGGAGGTGACAGCTATTGTATGAAGATGATGTGGCATTACAATCAGACTCTGAACAGGATTGTCAGTACATGATAGGGAAATGGAATGCAAAACTGAAGGCACACAGGTTGAACCTGAGTACAGATAAGGCAGTTATAATGGTAGCACATGGGGAAATCAGAAGAAGCTGAAAACTGAGATAGAATGGAAAATAGTGGAACAGGTTAACAGCTTCAAGTATTTGAAAGGGAGTCTATGTTCACACATCGAAGAAAAGCTTCATCGAGTGGCTATTCCACGAACAGTAACCCCAGAACATCGCTTTCATCAATGAGTGAAATAATCATAAAAAACATTATTGAAAGGTAAGAGTTGCCAACAAGGAAGTAACTCCCCACACACCCCCACCAACTATATATATATATATATATATATATATATATATATATATATATATATATATATATATATATATATATATATATATATATATATATATATATATATATATATATATATATATATATATATATATATATATATATATATATATATATATATATATATATATATATACATATATATATATATATATATATATATATATATATACCAACTACAGTGGGGAAAAGGGCACATTTTAAAGGGTTTTGTTTAGTTTACCTTATACAGTGCTGTAGTTCCTTGTTATTGGCCAGCTATTATGTTTTGATGATTTTTTTTATTTTTTATTTTTTTTTTATGATTTCACTCTTTGATGAGCGAGACGTTCCCGAATTACTGTTCGCAGAATAGCCGTTCTATGAAGTTTTTCTTTGATGTGTGAGCATAGACCCTTTGGAAGGGGGGTTAAAAAGTAGGGAAGTCTGAATGAGGTGGTCAAAGCTAGAATCAGAAGGGCTGCAGTCATCTGACCAGAGGGTCAGATGTAGTTTGTGACAAAAGAATGCCAAAGAAAATAAAAAATCAGGTACAAAACATACTACTGTATGGTACAGAAAGATGGGCAGTGAAGGCAGAGCTGTTGAGGAAGCTAGAGGTGATATAGATCAATCACTTGAGTCAGGTGGTAGGATGCACACTGTAGGATAAACAAAGAAATGAGGACATCAAAGCAGAAACCCAAATGGCTCCAATTATAGAGAACATCAAAAACAATAGAGTACTGTGGTTTAGTCACATGTACAGGAAAGTAGAAGACAGTCTGATGAAGAAAATTTGAAACAGGCAAGAAGATGGCAAGAATATACAAGGACATCCAGTAAAGAGATAGATGGATTGTATGAGAGAAAACCTATGGCAGTCAGACATGACTGTTGAAGAAGGTAGCAGAGTGGCACTAAAATGAGAGAGATATAGCGACAGTTGGCTGAACACCCAACCCCATGCAGGAAAATGGATGATGATGATTTTTTACACACACGTACATACACACATACAGACAGACACACACACACACACACACACACACACACACACACACACACACACACACACACACACACACACACACAAACACAAAATTCCCATAGAAGGTTGGCAGAATTCACCTATTCCCATGGCTTTCTTCTTGGCACAGTAGTACTGCCATGACCCTTGAAGTCCACAGACCTTCAATTACTAACTGTTTTTAATTAAGCCCAACATGAGATCATATACCTCCATATTTTCTCTGATAGTAGTCACAAGCATTCTAGCTAAATGGAGAAGGGGAGACACAGCTTGTTAACTAATGGTAAATGATAATCCTTCTCTCAGATAATAAAGAGTAATAATGCATATATACACACACACACACACACACACACACACACACACACACACACACACACAAACACACACACACAAACACACACACATATCTATATCCATATCTATATATATATATATATATATATATATATATATTTTTTTTTTTTTTTATATATATATATATAGAGAGAGAGAGAGACCAGTCACAACAGCTTAAAATTGAATTAACTTCACTTAAACAATAAGGCAGCAGTATAGTCACAGATGAAATATGCAAATGAATGATAAAGTGCATGCAGAAAAATAAAATAACTAGATTTACAGATAACCAGATATTCTAATTATCTGCTACTAATAAATGCTGGCCCTGACTTATCTGAGTTAGAAAAAATATTAAAAATAAACACAGGCACAGTAAAACTTTTCTGTGCATGTGACACCAAGTTCTTCCAAGCAAAGTCAAGAGAGAGAAAATTAAGACAAAGTTCACATGTTATGCATTCTGATTCCTCAGTTGTGCTCCAAGGATTCTTTGCATCATTTCCACCAGAAGGAAGCATTTCATTAACTTTTATGAAGCTGTTTTGCTTTCCCATAGAAAAGTAACTAACCTATACTATCTGTAAAGGACAATGCCTTAATTACATCAGTCAGTAGTCAACAGAGAGCATCAATACTCAGGATGTCAGTAGACATCTCATAGCTGCCTGCGTGTTAATATATGCTTTCTTTTCACAGTTCTAGTCAGGTACTTCTTCAAAATGGATTGTGATTACATTTTATGATCTGCTGGCACAAGAGATGCAAGTACTTAAAAAAATTCCATCCCAAGACACTTCGTATTCTTTTTTGTCCTTTGGTGTTCAAAAAGAGAAAAGGTCACAATTTCCCAGACAACATAGAAAAAAGAGAAACAAATAAAACATACTTAATATTTTAAAGCAGTTTTCCTTAAGATAACATCAACTGTAGCACCACAAATATGTCCTTTCTTACTTCATGGGGTACTACAACTCTTGGGCTGTCCCTGTATTTAAGAACTCTCTTATAATCAATGATATGACATTTGTTTGGCAGATGTACAGTTTCAGCATTTTAGCATACATTATCACCCCTGCTTCCCACCCCCAAGTCCAAATGCCTCTTGCAGTCATCATTTTGATAACATCTGAAACTCAAGCACAGTGTGCACATAAATATGTTTCAACAGCGGGTTTACTAACGTCATCAGTTCTAAATCACAGCATAATTTTCTTTTTAATTTGGAATTACATTTCAAACATAACGTATTTTTTTCCACAGTTGGGAATCCTTTGTCACATTAAACTAATGCTCACACATACAGCTAAGGCCTGACCATCATGACTGTCATATCTACATGAGTCTATCTTCCTAAATGAATGATTGATAGAATGGATATCAGGAACTTAAAAGCCCATCAGCTTCAGTACAATATCCCACAAAATGTGCCTTCCATTTTAATATCCAGAACTGCAGATATATAAACCATAGGTTGGATGGGCCTCCTTTAAAACACAGACAACTGACAGGCCACGCATATACAATTGTTCCTTTGTGGTTGTCCTCCTGGAACATGCCTATAAGTAAAACTTCAACCGCAGAGTGGTTGGTTTCAGCAACCTTGTCCTCTGCACTCTTATTTTCACCTAGAAAAAGTTGTGTAGCAGGAGAGTCAGCAACTGAAAGTGGAAATTTGCAATCACTAAGAGCATCCCAGTCAGATGCAGTCAGTGAAGTGTGTTTCTTCTTGTCAAACATTTTCACCAGCTGATTGTCAGGTAATTCTCTAGTAGCAACAGCTGTAACAACAACAAAAAAAACACAGCATCAAAAACTTTCTCAAACACAGATGTCTTCTCCATGTTAGTTAAATCTCTTTCCAACTCCATCAAGAAGTGCTCTCCCTGATTACCTAGTGATGGTACTGGGGAAGTACCCCTACAACCTGGACAAATTTCTACAAGTCAATATGAATACCAACTCTGTTCTCCCCAGAAAGGAAGCCACAGACCTAGGGGGACTAACCTGGTCAGTATGTGGGAAATAAATAAATACAAACATCTGATGCTCTTTCCAAAACATATTCATGAGACTTTTGACAGCCCAACAATATTGGAAGCATTTCCTTTCTATCTGAGCATAACAGCTTTGTGCATGTGTTGTAGATAAGATACCATCTTACTTATTTAATGTGCATGCACTGATTTACCAGCCTGTTTAGTAACTGAGTGCTTTTCTACTGCTTTGCCAACCAAAACCATAAAGCATCATACTGTAGCAGCTTTCTTAAAGACACTTTTATTTCCAAAACATGTGGTATGAACTTTGACTGATACTATACCATTCCTAAGAAACATACAAGAGAAGGTTTTTGCATTTTCAAAAATGTGTCAGCATCTGGTTGTAGACCATTCCATATTAGAAAATGATCCGTGTACTCACTACAGTGACATGACATCTGCTTCACACTTTGTTTTGATGAGCTTCAAATCTTGTGACACTTGACTTTGTTTTTTTTTTCTTAAACACCTTAATTAACTTCATACATTTTGAACTTGGGTACACATAAGTTACAGAAAAGAAAACAAACAATTGTAGACAGTTTTCATCAGCTTCCTAAATTATGTATATGTTTTATGTTTTTAACAATTATGAACCACTACAACTTTACACAAATTACTAAGTTCATGCCTTCCCTTAAATTTTAGTCCTCCTGAGCATTACTCTTCATATATCTTCCCCATGAATTCCATTTATTTTTATGTAATTTGCTCCTTCCCTTTTATAATCTCAACTTCAATTATTTTATCTCATTTACATTATTCAGTGCCTGAGTTACAGATGGTTTACATTTTGATTTCAGTTTTCTAGTAATTGCTTTATGTCAGCCACCAGCATTAAACGTAGTAAGGTCTTATTATGTCTAGGCAATTCAAATTTTATTTATATCCCAGCTCAAAAGAAACATTTCCTTAGTTACAGTCATTTGCTCTCTTAGCATTTCTAACAAAGTATTCTATCAATAAACTCATCAACCCCACCCCCACCCCACAAAAAAATTTTTTTTCAATTACCTCTGTTTCTCTTTCTCATCACACCTCTGGCAATTGCTATCTTTCTAAGGAAATTTTCTCTGAAGTCTGCTTGGGGGTCTAAGAATACTTATGCAAATAATTCCAAACAAAAATTCTAGAAGGTCTGGACTTTGAGAAATACTTGGGAGTCATACAGATGCTCTTTCTTTATTTCTTAGTATATTATACTGCATTTCCATTCTCCGTTCCCAATATTCTCTAATCTCTTCTGATTGAGTCTTATAGTTATCATACAATATTTTATATGCCCTTTAATTTTGCTGAACTTCAAACCCATTAATCTTAATCTGTTTAGAAGATTAGTTGGATATTTGTCATGTTCTTCCCTTATAACACCTGTAACAAATAAGTGTGACTGATGTCTCTTGTTATTATTTAATATCGGTTTATTTATTTTGAAGTGAAATGAAACAATAAAAAGAATTTTGTTCTTTTTGCAGCACAAAATTTACATGCAATAAAATTAGCCATGATTCCTTGGCAAACATAATGTAATTCTAAGGCAGTCTTACCTTAAATTCAGATGCAGTTTTATTCAGTGCCCCCTTGTCACTGAGGGTTTGACAAACTAGGTGGCCAGGAATAAATTGTTTGCACAGGAAATCCAGTCTGAAATACTCAGTCAATTTTAGTCACCATTAAAACTCTTTCTACAGGTTTTACACAATCCAGACAGGTCCAGAAAGATCAGTTTACACAGTATTTTCTTTTTAGCAGAACTTGCTAATAAAAGTACATTCAAAAGCCAGCTACTGCAAACAGTACTTAGAGAGATCCCAAGTACAGAGCAGTTTTCTTTATACTCTTACACAGACAGTACCAAAGTGTAGTAAACCTTGCATTCTCACACAAGAAAGAAAAAAAGAAAGATGCTTTATGCTTATCAAATAATATATAAAAACAGTACATGCCAAGCTTGTATATCCCTCGCTCTGAAAGAGGTATGTGCATCCTAAAAATTGACTTTATGTATTGGTCTGCCATTATGAGACTGTGTAACTATTTGCTGGCCTCATCAGATCCAAATATAGTGAATGTTCTAAACCAAGAATAAAAGAAGTTGAAGATGACATCATTGTTTAGTTTAACAGAAGCAGTTCTGAAAGGAGTGGTATGAAAATCAAAACAGAAGCAGATGAAAAAGTACAGTTGTGTATACCTACCATAAATGTAGATGTTCGAGTGTCTTCACTGTTGCAGTCATAACTGTAGGGTACTCCTGCCGGCAGGCAGCCCGAGGTCGGCCAGAATATCAAAGTCTGGGTCCGGCGTCGGCTGTATCAGCAAGTACCCTGACGTCAGAACGCATGGGTATAAAGCTGACAGCCGATGCCATCTTCTCCAGCCTTTCTTGTCCCTGATGTCAGAAGCCCCCATAAAACCAAAAGGTGTCCCAAGGGAAACACAAATACACCAGAAAGGTAGTGGAAAAGGAAACACAGTAAGCAAATAGAAACAAGAGGGGTCTGGAGGGAGGGAAACACCGACTGCAACAGTGAAGACACTCGAACATCTACATTTATGGTAGGTATACACAACTGTACTATGTTCTTCGTGTTTCACTGTTGCAGACATAACTGTAGGGTAGAATGCCAAAGCTGAAAACACAGGAGGAGGTTATGAAGAAGAAGGAGCAGCTAGAAGACCCTGCAAAACAGCAGAGGCAAAGCCTGCCCTAGACTTAGAGTACAAAGGGAGGTTATAGTGCTTGGAAAAGGTATGCACAGAGCTCCAAGTGGCAGCTTCCAGAATGTCCTTGGTAGGAACTCCTCTGAGAAAGGCTGCTGAAGTGGCAGCTGCTCTAGTAGAATGAGTCCTGACAGTACCTGGAATCTGTTTTCCATAAAGAGAGTAACAATATCTTATTCCATGAGCAATCCATTTGGAAATAGTTTGCTTAGAAATAGCTTTACCTAGAGAACTGGAAGCAAATGAGATAAGCAATTGATCTGATTTTCTGAAATCTTTAGTTTTGTCCAGGTAAAAACGTAGTTGCCTGTGTACGTCCAATGAATGCAAAATCATTTCCCCCTTATTTAGGGGTTTTGGGAAAAAGGTAGGAAGGTGAATAGTCTGATTTAGAGCCACTCTAGAAACTACCTTAGGCATAAAAGTAGGATTGGTCCTCAAGGAAACTCTGTCCTGATGGAAGATGAGGTATGGTTCCATGGCCATGAGGGCTTGTAACTCAGACACCCTTCTGGCAGAAGTCAAGGCCAACAAGATAGCTGTCTTCCAGGATAAGAACTTAATATCCACAGAGGCAGCAGGCTCAAAAGGAGGCAAAGTAAGCTTTTCCAAGACATAGTTGAGATCCCAAGGAGGGACAGGAGGAGATCTAGGAGGTCTTAAATTCTTAGCTCCTCTCAGAAATTGTCTAACCAGCTGGTGGGAAAAAATGGGAGGATCACAATTGAAATGAGCCAAAATAGCAGAAGCATGAATTTTAATGGAAGAAAAGGAAAGACCTTTAATCAAAAGGTCTGAGAGATAAAGTAAAATAAAGGGAATATCAGGTAAAAAAAGGATCAGAACCACGATCCTGCATCCAAATACAAAATCTTTTCCATTTAGAAGCATAAGATTTCCTTGTACTAG
The DNA here is from genome assembly GCF_019279795.1 of Protopterus annectens. NCBI lineage: Eukaryota > Metazoa > Chordata > Ceratodontiformes > Protopteridae > Protopterus > Protopterus annectens. The sequence goes on from NC_056731.1 coordinate 189,462,704, forward strand.
GACGCCTAGCTTCCAAAAGAATATCCAAAACTTGTTTAGGAAGAGAAGAAGGAATCAATTGCCTTTGATGAGCCAAGCTGCCAGGCAGAGAGTCTTGATCTGAGAGTGAAATACCTGACCCCGATGCTGGGACAGTAGAGAATGGGTCAGAGGAAGACTCCAAGGGGGTTCCAAGCAAAGGTGCAGTAGAGTTGGATACCAAAACTGACGAGGCCAATTTGGAGCTATCAAAATGATCAGTCTGGGTTTGTCCAGCTTTATCTTTAGCAATACCGAGGCAGGAGAGGAAGAGGAGGAAGGCATATCCCGAAAGATTCCTCCAGCTGAAGGACAGGGCATCCACTTTCCAAGCTGTCTTGTGGAAGGACCTGGTGCAAAAGAGATGCAACTGATGGTTGAGATGGGACGCAAACAGATCTATCTGAGGACAGCCCCAAACTGCAGTTATCTTGCTGAATAAGTTGGGGTCCAACATCCATTCGTGAGGATCCAAAATGTTTCTGCTTAGGCTGTCTGCTAAGAGATTCTGATTTCCTGGAATGAACTGTGCCTGAAGATCCAGATTCAAATTTAGGGCTGTGTCCCATAAAGTCATGGCAAGTCTGCAAAGGGGGTAAGAGTGAGAGCCCCCTTGCTTGTTTATGTACCACATGACTGTGGTATTGTCTGTTCGAATTAGCAGAGGTCCTGGCTTCAAAAGAGTCTGGAAGGCTAGAAGAGCATTTTGGACTGCCAACATTTCTTTCAAGTTGATGTGCCATCGAAGGTGTTTGTTTGTCCAAGAGCCCTGTTGGCATGTGTCTAGAAAATGAGCTCCCCAAGCATAATCCGAGGCGTCCGTGGTTATGATCTGAGTAGGTTGAGGAAGATGAAAGGGCTTCCCTTCATTCAAAACACACGCCCTGGACCACCAAAGGAATTCCTTCTGGAGGCAGGGAATCAGTGGAATCATTGTATCCAGACTGTGGCAATGCTGAGACCATACACTCTTTAGGTACCATTGAAGTTTCCTCATGTGAAGCCTCGCATTTGGAATCAACAGGATGCAAGAGGCCATGTAGCCCAAAGCCTGCAGGAATTTCCTTGCAGTGAGCTGAGTCAAGGTTGCCAAGGTCTTGAAGATTGAAGCCAGCTGTAACTGTTTTTCTGGAGTAAGGAAGGCCATCTGTAAACTTGTGTCTAGAAGAGCTCCCAAAAAGATCATTCATTGAGAAGGAATCAAATGTGACTTTTTTGTGTTCACCGAGAATCCCAGTAGTAGGAGAAGACGATGAACAAAATGCAGGTGTTGAAGTAAAAGGTCTTTGCTGTCTGCCTGAATTAGACAGTCATCCAGATAGGGGTAAATCTGAATCCCCTGAAGTCTGCAGTAAGCTACTACTGGAGCCAGGCATTTGGTAAAAACTCTGGGCACAGTAGATAAGCCAAATGGCAGTACAGAGAATTGGAAGTGTCTCGAGCCTGCCTTGAATCTGAGGTACTTTCTGCATTGTTGCCTTATGGGGACATGTAAGTAAGCCTCTTTTAAGTCCAATGTTACCATCCAAGCATCTTGTGAGAGCATTGGGAGAAGTTGTTGAAGTGTAAGCATCTTGAATTTTGGAATTTCCAAAAAGGTGTTTAATATTGAGAGGTCCAGATTAGGTCTCCATGAGTTTTGTTTTCTTGGGACCAGAAAAAGTCTTGAATAAAAACCTTTCCCCACCTCTAGAGGTGGAACAGGTTCTATGGCTCTTAAGGCTAATGAAATGTCCACTTGATTTAAGGCCTCTGTCCATTGATGTTTTGGCAGATCTGGCCAGCCGGAAGGCCTTGGCAGAGTGTGAAAGTGGAATCTGTAGCCTTTCAAAAGATCTGTAAGAGGTCTGAGCCTGCGCCCGACCTCTGGAGCGTCTATATCTTCCCATTTGAGGCCTGTCAGAAGTGGGAAAAGACCAATTTTTGGAGGGCCAATTTCTAGAAAATCTAGGAGGCTGTACTTGCAAAAAATCTTTTACAGTCTGCATAGACTTGGCTTTTTCTTCCATCTTTTTAATAACCTCCTCAGCCTTAGATCCAAATAAGACATCATGCTGAACAGGGGCATCTAGCAATTTAGCCTTAACTTGTTCAGGTAAATTCTGCTCACGAAGCCAAGCATGTCTCCTGATAACAGTACCAGAGGCAGCAGCCCTGCAGGAAGTCTCTAAGGCATCAAAACCACAATGTAAACTATGTTTGCTAACTTGTTCAGTTGCATGCAACACATCCTGTAATTCCTTGTCCTCAGCACATGCAGGAAAGGTAGAAAGCCTTTGTTTTAAAACAGATAAAAGAAACTGTTGATACATAAACATGTGAAACTGGCAATTTAAAGCTCTAATAGAAAGGGTAGCTGAAGTATAAACCTTTTTGCCCCACCTGTCCAGGGCACGAGAATCCTTTTCAGAAGGGATAGGATTCTTAGAGGAGGCGGCCTTAGCAGCCTTGGAACCCTGCAAAATAGTTTCAGGATCAGCAGAAGGGTTCTTAAATAAGAATTGATGGGAATCAGGGACCCTGTAAAATCTATCAGGCTTAGATGGAGCAGGCGGCATGGAATCAGGATTCAAGTTAGCTTCAGAGAAGGCATCATCCACAATGTCAAGTACAGGAGGAATAGCTAAAGGCCTGTGTTGAGGGAGAAGAAGAAATTCCCTAAGTCTCTTTTTGGAAGCAGAATAATCCTGACCTTCCCAATGAAAATGCTCCCTCATCTCATGCAAGGTTTCCCCAAAAGAGAAATCTTCAGGGGAGAGGCAGAGGGAACAGAATCCTCTGCATCCGAATCCTCATAAGGAGGAAAAGAGTAATCCAGATCAGAGGAAGAAACTGAAGATACAGAAGCCTGATCAGAGGAATCATAAGGGATATCCTGTCTAGGCCTTTTCTCAGGAGGAGGGTGAGAGCCCCTAATCATAGTTAATAAATCCTCAGCCATCCGTAGTAATTGCTTTTGAGTCTTAGGAGCTGAATCCGAAGAAGCTTGAGCAGAAAGTCTGGGTTTAACAGGAGTCTTTGACTTAGCCTTTGTCTTTGTGGCAATAGTAATATGTGAAGGCCTGAAGACCCCCTCAGAAGCCGGTACCTGCACAGCGGTTCCGGCCCCATCTGAAGGAGCGACGTCCAAAGGTCCTGCAGCAGACAAATTACTAGGCCTAGATGGCTCCCCATGGGAGTCCATGTCGGCCATCGGTTCTGAAGTGGCGGACGACAGGGGCTGCAAAAGCACCTCACTGATGACCGCCGAACCCGAAGCTGGCTCCGGCTGCAAAGTATCCTGTTTGGACCTCAGAGGCCTGTCCTTGTCTTTGTGTTTCTTCTGTATTCCGGTAGTCGGTAAAGTATCCGACGACATCCTATAATTAAATCGTCTACCGAAGTAATTCAAGGCCCCATCGTACCTACGCTTGATAGTGCGAGAATTAAACCTGGCACAGAACCGACAGCAAGAAATGTTGTGGTCAGGGCCTAAGCAAGGTAGACAGTAAGAATGGAAATCTTTATGAGGTATTTGTTTTCCACACGATACACAATTATTAACTTTTTCTGACATCGGAGGAGCAAGAAAAAGGTTTCCCCAACGGGGTACTTAGCTTTGAGAAGAGAAGTAGAAAACTTCGGACCGACGACAATTACACCACGTTGTCTTGAAAACGCCAACCAACAACTAGCAAACTGCTTTGCACCGCATGGCAAGAAAGACTGGAGAAGATGGCGTCGGCTGTCAGCTTTATACCCATGCGTTCTGACGTCAGGGTACTTGCTGATACAGCCGACGCCGGACCCAGACTTTGATATTCTGGCTGACCTCGGGCTGCCTGCCGGCAGGAGTACCCTACAGTTATGACTGCAACAGTGAAACACGAAGAACATCCAGGCTGCAACTGACAGTGCCAAAAAATAAATAAATAAAATAAAGGATATCAAGAAAAGGGCCAGAAGAAATGGAAAGAAAATTGGACAGACCACAAATATAGTGGCAAGCATACAAAACGTCTAGAGCAACATGTTGTCCAAGACTTGATGCAGGAATGGTTAAGGCTAGATGAATGCAAACCAAAAGATGAAAGGCTAATAATGGTGGCCCAATATAGTTGGCTTTGTACATGGTTTACAAAGTATGTTGAAAAAGTTGGAGAGACAGACAAAGGCATGCTCTGTAAAAAGGAACTGGAAGCAATTACACGTCTACTTGCTGGGTGTGCTATACTCATGGCTGAGGGTCTGTATACTGAAAGGCACAATAATGTGGCAAGATGGTTGTACTGGGGATTGTGCAAACACTACAATACAAAACAAGCTGAGAAGGATTGGAAACATGACCACAAAGCATTATCAATAGTGATGAAGTTTGAATCATGTGGGATCACCCAATGCTACAGCTGAAAAACCAGATGTAGTAGTCCAAGGTAAAAATGATAAAAATAACAGCAATTATTGAAATTGTTACACTCAGCTATTATATTGTCTTATGTACTGACAGACACTCAATCAGAAAATGCTAGGATTTACAAGCAAAAACAAAAACAATACAGAAGAAAGATACCCAGGCAGTTCCATTAGTTGTAGAAGTAAAATGACTAATAAAAAGAATTTACAATTGTTCTTAAATATGCTACCAATACATGTAACCCCATATGAACTGCAGAAGGAGGCAATTCTGGGTACTTTGTTGGTGCTGAGAAGAGCACTTGGTTAACATCAAAGACTGAAACAATAATTTCTTGAACTCTAATTGTACCCTGACGTAGGAATTGAGTCCATTCCTGTCACAGTATTAGAAATGCAAAACATTTGGAGAAATTTAGAAAAAGCAGAGCTACATCTCAACGGCTTCTGTTCTAGAGGATAATCAACTCATTTCCTTTCTAGGAATCCCCTTTGAATTGCCTTTATTCTGATACACGTGTAACTTATTTTAGTGTCCTCCCTAGAATCCTCTCAGACTCAAAGATATTGAATCTGCTTACTGTTAGAGTACTGGACTTTAAATAGTCCTCTCTGTAGTTGTCCTGTATCATCATCTCTAACCCTTCTTCCTGTTTCTGAATTAACATCCTTAAAGGGGCCAACCACCATTATGCTACATGACCCGCCAGAGTGTACCTGCTTTATAACTATTAGGACCCTCATGCCGTAGGGACAGTTGCAGACTATAAAATTATGACATGCAGCAAAGCATTGTGGTCCCAGACTTCAGGGGGGTTAATTTCCACTAGAATATATTCTTCTGAATCAAGTTGGTATACAGTGGCACAGAGAAGGATGGCTGTTGAACCTTTGGATCTCTCCTCAGTGTCTGGCTATGTCTGTCTGTAGTAAGACATCATGGTATGCTTTACATGTCATCATGTTTTACCAGTACTATACTGACCCTGTGGCATACAGAGTACATAATAATTAGCTGTATAAGCACCACAGTCATAACTCAGTCTGATATACCATGTGTAGCTATAATATACCAGTGCACTTACATATAATATGAATAACACTACGTGAACAGGAAGAGTGGGAGGGCTTCCCCTGGATAAGCAGTAAATCAATTTAAATAATGGAAGGTGGGAGGAGCATCCCTGATAATGAGCATTCATCACCTGAATTGGGGGTTGGAAAGTGGTACCCCTGGACAGTGAACATTCATGACAGGAACTGGAGGTGGAAAAGGGGTACCTGTTGACAACAAGTATGCATTATTCAACAGGAAGTGAGAAAGAGAGAGAGAGAGAGAGTGTCCCTGAACACTAAAAATGACTTCTTGCAGGGAGATGGTGAACTCATGGACGTAGGGATTGTTGTATATTACATGGAGGGCTAGGTACTACACCTTCTAATTTTTGCCAAGTATCTGATCAATAAAAAAGAATACATTGCTAAGGCTACTGCTATGCCACAAGTCAAGTATGACAGCTATAGATATGACAATATAGGTTGTGCAGTGTAGTGAATCATTTCTGCATGAATCCCACCCCGTGACTATGAGTGAATGTGCACACACACACACACGCACACACACGCACACACACACACACACACACACACACACACACACACACACACACACACACACACACACACACACACACACACACATGCATTAACTGACATAGATTAAGGCATAAACCAAGAATAAACTCCAAAGATAGATAAGATAAAAGTACCAAAACTGTCTTAGGAAAGAAAAAAAATTGAGACTTATATCTAGCTAAACCAAGGACAGTATTCTTAAATATAGTGCATAGTGGCTACTGACAATGCATGGTTGAAATTGCAAACCAAAATGTGCAAGTCACAGCCACATAAGCAGTCTAGCTCCAATATTTAATTTGCAGTTAATAAAATGGTGGTGGTGTACATGCAAATTAACCTATTACATGCCTAAAGACCAAAAATGAGACATTAAAGCACTCATATTACTTACCTAGATGTCTGATATCTCATACCTAAATCTATCAGTAATGTAAGCAATTACATGTAGTCACCAAAAATGAGGGATTTGATATCATGCATCATAAATATGACAGCAGCAAATGCAGCAGTAGCTGTCTTGGGCCATGCTGCACATTATAGTTGCACTACATGATGTGTTAGGCCCCAGTCATTGCACACATCAATTTCCCAACAGAAGCAGACCACTTCTGTTTAAATTCATAAACACTGGTCATAATGTGCCATTTTTGTAGTGGGTGGTGTTATATAGATCTAGGGACCAGGTGATACTCCTACAGAGAAGAATAATAACAGCAGTGACCATATCAGAGACCACAGCCTTCCAGAGGCCAGCCATAGATACTACTGATATTTCACTGGCATCTTTTTAGCTGCATTCTCAAGAAGTTTCTTGAAGGGCCAATGCCCCATATAAGATAATACATTTGAATGTGACAGACAGGCTGAGAAGACACCAGTGACATATGTATTACAGACAGTTTTCCACCTACCAGATATACATTGTGGGGGGGTACCACCTGTACTGTGATCCAGAACCCTACCAGCAAGGATGTATCTGCATATGTAAACTGGCATGGACATTACTCCATAAATTTTCTGGTGGTATGTAACCACAGCTAGCACTATATACAAAGACTTTCAAAGTAGTCTCACCCCTCACAGTGAGTTCTATGGCAACACCTAATACCCTCTTGAACCATAGCTGTTCAATGCCTATTCCAGCCACCAGAAACACCATAACAGATAGTGTGAAGAACCAATGCTATGAGCTTTAACTCCCATACTGCTGCTGTCAATATTTGATGTGATATGGAACCAGCAATACCGGGTTTTACTCCCACCACTGGCACCCATTAAAATACAAATGGCAATTGGCCTAAACGCCATATGATGATTGAATGGGGAGGGTGGCCTAATGGTTAAGGTGTTTGCCTTACAAACACAGGGTACAAGGTTTGAATCTCACAGGGGATAATTGTCAAGGCTTGAAATGGCTCACAAGGGTAGTTAGCCTAGTACAAACCTATGAACCTATGAACACTGCTGCATGGGTAACACCCAGCACATGTCACATTCAGATAATCTCCATACTGCACAGTACCAGATCAGAGTTATAATCACTGGCTGCCCAGGATTTTGACCACTTCAGACCACACCCCATGCCTTTTAGTGCAACATTACCTACAGTATTTGAAAGTATAATTTTGCACACCCAGACAATATTTCTCAAGATGGGAGGATTAAAGGGTGATCCTCCAGCACCAACTCCCTCCATCAGAAGTTGTAGCCAAAAGCAACAAAACAAGAAAACACATTACTGTTTGCTCCTAAAATAAGCCAGCCTTTAAATATTCAAATGGTAGCAATTAGTTCTGAGCAATCACCTTTATCAATAGGCAAATGCCATACATATTTGTAGGTGGAGTAAAATGCATAAAACCTGTAGTAAATACATATCAGCCAAAATGCCGAAATTTAACACAAAACATTCAAAACGATAATGGTCATAAAAGGGCTGTCTAACATTTAAACTAGACTATGTCTCTTTCTAGCTAAAATATATTATATTCTTATTGTTTCTGGCTTTCAAATCAAAAATTTAATTTTCAGAGTCCATGGAGTCTGTGTAGTTGAGCTCTTACTCCAAAGGTACTCTCCACTGTTTACTCCTGTATCTTCTGTACTTCTGCAACTGTTAACTGTTTGAATTAAAAGTCAGCACCTCTTTTTATAAGTCCCCAAACAGGATTTCCTGTAGTTTTAATTCTGAACATAAAAGGGTTCATCCTGATTCCTCAGTTGTTTGTCGTAAGGAGAAGAGAAACAGTCAAGAAACTGGGGTCCAGGTAAGGAAATCATCTTGTGACTAAACTCAGCAACTTTCGAACAGCAGACTCTGCAATAGTGCAAACATTTACACAGTTGGCAAGCTACAGATCAGTTTCATTTTTTTCTAAATTGTAATAGATTTCCACAGATGCAACTATGTAATTATGCACCATTTTACACATGTTGCTTTCAATATTACACCTCACTGAAAAAGACAAGTACAACATCATTTTTTTCACTTTTATCTTGATGCCTTAAACTGCATGTTTCTTTGAAAGAACAAAACATTGCATACTGCAGCTCTTCTCACGTGGCATTTAAATAACTACACCGATGAGACTGTAATATGATAGAATCTATTTTTATTTACTTATTTTTACATTTATTTATATTTGTTTTCCATGGTAGTGTACTGATCAGATGTCACCATTTGCAGATACAACCCAGGTGAAAAAAAAAAAAACATTCACACATGTACAACACTGGCAGGGTCTCATACAAAGACAATAACAAAAACAATTGTACAATATATACAGAATAGAACAAAATGACCATCTCAAAATGTTCTGTTTCTTTAATGACTCCAAGGAAACTCTGCAGTCCTCACTCGTAAAGGTTTATAAGAACTTTACAGCCTGTTGCATATTGCACAACCTCACCTATAGCATGCTTGCAACTCATGTACCACCTGATGACCCAGCATGACCACATGGCCAATACATACCTTTCAACCTCTTATTGCAAGAAATGTGGACAAGGCCCAGCAAAATGGGGGGGGGGGGGCAAAGGCTCGGAAATAGGGACATATTTTAAATATTGCACTTATAAACTTAGAAAGTTTATAAGTGCAATATTTATAAACTTAGAAAGTTGCTACAGAAACAGGGTTTGTTTAAACATACATTTTCTATAGGATTTGAAGTCTGAAAATCAAATGCATGTGTTTATTTAGTGATTTCAATCCCAGTGATCTGGCAGAAACCAATAAATTTTATGAGGAACAAATCAAAAATATGAGTAAAAAATCTGATCATTCTGCAAAATTCTGGACAGTTGAGAGGTATGAGCCAATACGATGTTGCTTTACTGTTACAACTGCCACCACAAGGAACTGCTGAATAACAACAACAAAACTGGGCACAGCAGATGTGTGATGTAGTGATCCAGCAGTTGCTTGAATGACATGTTTAAAGATGTATATTAAAGGAAACTTGTAATGCATGCAACTGACCATAAGTATACATTCATATATTAAAGTAAATGTGTAATGCATGCAGCCATGTAATAGCCTATCCTTCAGAGTTTATTGCCAAACACTACTTATCCTGATAAACTACCAAACAATTGACCTAAACCATAATCTCTTAATCAAATAAACTAACTTCCCAACTTAACTCACCGCTTACTACCATCCTAAGACCAACATCATAACCCTCAAGCCTCTATCCCTACTTACTCAAATAATACTTCTAATTACCTTAACTTACCTAAACTATATCACCCAACCTACCAATGCAAACCACTCTCCCCCATTTCACACCACTACCCCATCCTATACAAAGTACACATTTACTATTACCCTTATATCTCCCAGTCTCTACCCCCTCAACACTAGCATGCTATTCCCCTATAGACTCCTACCTAACTCTAAAAGCACTGTTCCCAACTACACTAGTCTAATGTCCACAAAACTCTCTACCTGTATACTACACCCCAAACAAACTAAATACCTCATCCATCATCTTATCTCTATCCTTCTCTCCGGGAACATCCACCCAAACCCAGGCCCCTCTACCACACTGAATCCAGCCCCCCAACCCCCTCCCAAGCAACAGTCAAACCTCTCCACTTCTCAGCTCTAAATACTCAGAGCCTATGTAACAACATTCCAAACCTTGATGCCTGGCTTCTACATAACCAGCCCAATATTCTCTCCATCTCAGAAACCTGGCTTAAGCCCCACATAAAAGATTCTGAACTAACTCCTAAGGGGGTGGTGTAGCAGTCCTTTACTCAACATCCCTCTTAGTCACCCCACTATACCAAACCCTTTCCCAAGTTTGGCAAGGCAGAAATGATACCAGCCCTACTCCACCTAAACAAGCATAAACTCATATTTGTTCTCTCCCTCCATATTCCCCCTGGAGACAATATCTCATCCCTTGAAGATATTCTTTCCTGGGTCTCCATCAACATTACTCATGAAACCATAATCCTGGGGGACGTAAACATAAACTGGGCCACAATCCAATCTCCCACTAACTCGTTCAATATTAACTTATATAACTTTATGCAACTAATCAATTCCACTACCAGGCCTTCCAAGAACTCCATTACTGAAAGTACAATAGACTGGATTCTAGTATCCCATCCTCACTATATCTCTGATAGTAGTATTCTCCCAGACTCACTAGCTGACCACTTCCCCACTTCTGCCCGCCATCTCCCCTCTTCTATACAACTAACTCACACCTATATTTCCATGCTCTGCCTAAAAACTTCAATTCTGAAACCTTCTCAAATGCACTAAAAAGCACAAACTGGAACCCATTAAAGACTCTTACCCTAGATAATTCTCTCTCCTACTTTAACTCTGCTTTCACAAACCTGCTCAACTCCTTTGCCCCTCTAAAAATAAAACATGCAAAAAGTAACCCTGCACCCTGGTTAACCAAAAACACCTTAGCTACTATGCGACTCTGTGACAAAGCCTGGGCACGTTACCACAAGCATAAAACCACTATCACCCTTAACGAATATAAAACACTATGAAATAAAGTAAAAAAACTTATTACCTCAGACTGCAAAGCCTATTTCTCCACTCTCCAATCCAACCACAACACCAATCCCAAACTATTTTGGAAAGGAATCTCATCTCTCCTCAATCCAGGAAAAAAAGAAAACCCTTGCCCTAACCCAGATGCCTCTGAAATGGACTTAGCCACCCAATTGAACTCTTTCTTCATAGAGTCCATAAGCAAGCTAACATCGTCCTTCACCAACACCTCTGTGACCCCTCCTCAGCCTGCACCCATCCCTTCCTCCCCTAGCATCTCTTGCCCCCAACCTCCACTCTTCTCTATCGATCCCATCTCTATATCCACCATAAAAAAACTTCCCCTAAAATTAAAACCTGGTTCCAATGCCCCTGATGAAATCCCTCCTACTTCCTAAAAGTAGCCGCAGAGGTCATTGCTCTCCCTATCAGCATACTAATTAATCAGTCTATCTCAGAAAGCCAGGTCCCCCAGCTCTGGAAGAAAGCCTTTATTATTCTTCTACATAAAGGAGGCAATAATAATGACATTCCAGACTTCCGCCCTATTGCTATCTTATCTCCTGTCTTGTGTCTTATAAAATGTATCCACCAACAACTCTTACCCTATCTCATCAGCAACCAGCTTCTTACCCCAACATAGCATGGATTTAGACCCGGTCATAGCATCTCTACTGCCCTCCTCTCCTTCCTTGAAACAATTAACAAAGTCTGCGATTCCAGCCATTTTGTGTCCACCCTTCTCCTTGACCTCTCCAGGGCATTTGACACCATTTCCCACAACCTGCTTCTTAATAAACTCTCCAAACTAAACCTATCCCCTTCCTGTACCAAGTGGTTCTCCAGCTACCTCAGAACCAGACAACAAGCAGTCAAATGGAGTAAAGCCACTTCACCCTTCCTTAATATTCCCACAGGTGTCCCTCAAGGTTCCATTTTAGGCCCCCTACTATTCCATATATTAATTAACAACTTCTACCAAGCCATTCCAAACTCCAGCCTCATCCAATATGCCAATGATTCTGCCATTACCTGCTCCTCCCCTTCTATCCCCACTCTAAATAAGCTCACCCAAAGCACCTTCTCCTCTACTGAGTAGTGGATGCTAGACAACCATCTGGCTCTTAATGCAACCAAAACTAAACTTATGGTATTCACCACCTCCAAAACCTCCTCCCTAGATAAACACTCATTCATAATCACCAGCAAAAACAATACTCCCCTAGAAATAGTCTCTGATACTAAACTACTGGGAGTTCTCATAGATGATCAAATAAAATTCAATAAACATTTACAAGTAAATATAAAAAAAAAAAAAAAAAAAACACAAAAAACTTGGTATGCCATACCGCCATAATTGTTATATCTCTCCTTCCGCCAGGTGCATACTAGCCAACACTTATCTCATCTCATCCCTCCTATATGGTGCATCTATCCTCACCAACTCGCAATCCTCCCTCAAAATAAAACTCTCCTCTTGCTGTAACAAGATATCAAAATTTGTGGCAGGTCACAGAGCCATTTCTCACCATTGTAATTCTCTTCCCCAACTAAAATGGCTTGAGCTACCTAACCTCCTCACTTATACCTAACTCATCCAAGCACACAACCTCATTTACAACCCCCTCTCTTTGTCCCTCCCTAGCTACTATCTTTGAAATGCATGAACCAAAACAACTTCTAACCTCTAATTCCCAAAAACGAATTAAATTGCACAAACCCACATGTCCACCTGGGAATAACCTAATGTCCTTCTCTCTTGCATGCCTCTGGAATTCTGTAGCATCTCCTATCCGCATCACCAGCAGTCTCTCCTCATTTAAAACCTTGCTGCATTCAAACCTAACTTCACAATGGAAGTGCTCCTGTTTCCATCCTACCTAATCCTTCTAATACCACTTCCTACTCTCCTAGAACTAAATACTCCATCACTGCCTCCTATAGTTCCACAGCTCTATTGAACTATTTGACCAACTACTTAACAGTTACCCTATGCTGCTGCTTTTGTAAAAAAAAAAAAAAAAAAAAGAAAAGTGTTTTTTATTGCTGTTTAATGAACTGTACTGATATAGTCTATCATCGTTAACCTTTTCTTATCATATTTACTTTGTATTCCTGTGAGATAATCTGTAATGTATATGTGCAATGTGTACTATGTATTTGTATTTTTCTGAAGCTTTTCTCCCCAGGACTCCATTGAAAATGGGCTCCTTGTGGCCCAGTGGACTATCCTGGCAAACAAGCTGCAAATAAAATAAAATAAATAATAAATAAATAAATGTGTAGGATATAGGAATGACTTTTGAAACACATGCAGGGGAATATACCAGCAGTTTCATCATGTAGCCTCTCTAGCTAACCACAGATGTATACTGTAGAAGGACAGGTTCTCATGTTTCCCCTAACCATGACCCACAGCAGGGGTGCTCTGCATGGCACTCAGCAGCTGTATCCTGCTCAGTGGCTTATGTTTTGCCAGTGCAATTTCATTTCTTTTTCTCAATCTAAGTTTGTGATATACAGGGTGGCTGTCCCCTCTGTGGGCTGGTAAGAATGTCAGGAAAAGCAACTCAACACTGTCTATGTGTTGACTTACCCACCGATGCTGGTTTGCCACAACGGCCTGGCT